>NC_052139.2:23430001-23687707 GCF_016086655.4 Lepeophtheirus salmonis | reverse complement strand
TTACTTTAACGCTTTAGTCTCTCTTAATGCTTTGTTTTACTCTCCCCCTAGCTATCATTTTCAAAGTTCTTATATTCTTCAATCTTAGCTATGAGTGAAGAAAATAAAAAGATAGCTAGGACGGAAAGGCCAATGTTACAATGTATCATTCATAACAGTCCTTAGGATGGTAAAAAAGATCGGACTGATAAAATAAAAAATCAAAGGGCAGGGGAAAAGAATGATAAGGGATCAGTCTTAGGACTGATTCAACACTAGTTGAAGTTTAATACTTTAGTTGAGGGGCGACTTGTGTCACAGAGAAAAGGAAGAATATTTTTTTTTCTAATTTGTTCTGGGTAAAGTACAACACCGTAACAGCTCAAATCAAATTGTGTTTCAACTACACTGATAAACCCTATTTTTTTATATTACTAGATATCGATAATCATGATCACTGTCTCAACATTAAAATTGATATTAAATCTAAATTTGTATGAAGTTGGTACTTAACGCTGCATAGGGGTTTGAAGAGTAATTGTCCAAAAGGTTTACTTCTTGTGAACTTGCCCTTCCCACTCACTCCTCTTCACCGGAGGGGCCACTTATTTTTATTGAAAACGAATTAAATTAGTATATAATATGCAATTAACTACCATAAAGAACCTTTTTAATGATTTTTAAATAGTGTTGGTACCTTTTTTGGAAAGTGTAGGTTCTGTGAGTTTTTGTTTTTATATTATTATTTACTGAGCTCAAAGTGAAGATTAATTTATATACAATCCTTTCATTCGTCACTATTTTGCTTGTTATTTATAATATCTTACTTGAATTATGAAGACTTGTTTGCCTTCCATACTTATATTAACAGTCATAATGTAATTAAAAGCAAAGCATGCCATGTGTATAAGTATAACTTACTATGTAAAGATATGGCAAAATTGAATACAATAACCTTTAAAATGAAGAGATAGCCCCTTATTAAGCGTTAAAAAAAGAAAAGAAAACTGTTGTGAGGAGTGTATGTAGTGAATAGTGATTAAAGTAGATACTGCCATCGCGAATCTACGACCACATAAATATCAAAGGCTTGCGTCTACATTTTCTTTGAGTGTGTGTATATTTTCAGAAATTATCAGAAATAATATTTGTGTAATCATTGTTGTTTCGAAATTCAAAAAGTCATCATCTTTACTATTTAATATTATATCATGCCTAAAGCTGTACTTGCCTATTGGGATATTCGTGGAGTAAGTATGTTACACTGTTAACAATTCTTTTTTAAGTTGGGGTGGATAATACCTACGACTATTTTCTAGTTGGCCCAACCCATTCGTTTATTACTTGAATACACTGGAGAAGACTATGAAGAAAAGAAATATTCCTGTGGACCCGCTCCGGATTTTGACAAGTCTTCCTGGTTAGCTATCAAACAAAGTATTAGTCTTGACTTCCCTAATTTGCCTTACTACATTGATGGTTAGTTACTTGGATTTGTTACTGTTCATTCCTTAAAACTTTATTTCACCTTATTCAAAATATTTTTAGGTGACGTTAAATTGACACAATCCAATGCCATTATACGCCATATTGCACGGAAAAATGATTTATGCGGAAAGACCGAGAATGATAAATGGAAAGTCGATCTCTTGGCAGAGCAAGCCATGGATTTCCGCAATGGCATAGTTCATCTGTCTTACAATCCTAATTTTGTAAATGGATTCCATCTCTTGAGTTTCACTTTAAATAATAATATTATATATGTATCCCTTAGGAGAGTTTGAAGGATAATTATCTTAAGTCCGTTCAAGGCAAACTGGTTGAGTTTTCAAACTTTATTGGAAAGGGTCCTTGGTTTACGGGAGAATCCATTACTTTTGTGGACTTTATCATGTATGAATTGCTGGATCAACATAGACTCCTATCTTCTACAGTTCTTGACCAATTTAAAAACTTGAAAGACTTTTTGGACCGCTTCGAGAAATTACCTAAGATAGCTGAGTATATGAAGTCTGAACGCTTCATCCACCGTCCTATCAATAATAAGATGGCTGCATTCAAATGATGGAGAGAAGGATGAAGTGACATGATTATTAACTTTTATAAATATATATATATATTTTTCTAAATAAATCATGACAAGAGAAATAATCATAAATGAAAAGTTTCATGTCTATTACATTTGCTTGGGTGAGGTTACTCCGATGAAAGAATTCATTTTGTATTGCAAAAAGAAAAAAAAACATAGATATTGAGATTTGTTTGAAGTAAAAAGACAGGAAATGCAACTGTCGTCGGGGCATAAATTAAAGGATTGCAATGACGACAATCTTTGGGCCCTTTTATTCTTCTTAACGAGGGGATTGTTTGTTGTTACTATTATGAATAATAATGATAATTAATTGATGTCAGATACAAATATAAATCAATCAGCCTCTTGTTAGGCCTCCGATAATGAGATAAAATGAACACCACACTTTAATTTGTATAAAGTTTTAAGAAGAAACACCATTCGCAGCTGGCTCATCGGAGGTATTATTTTCGTTTGTTGATGCGGATTGTTCAGTTGAGGCTTCAGACGAGTCTACCGAACCGGAAGGCGCAGAAGAAGTAGTTGAATTTACGACAGTTGTTGAGCTGTTAACACTACTAGGAGGAGCTGTTGTTGTTGTTGTAGTAGTCGTTGATGAGGAGGATGTGGATGTTGATGACGATGTTGTGGATCCGTTGCTGTTAGAAGATCCAACAAAATTAGTTCCTAAACCATAGAGATGTCCACAGTACTTTGAATCATCGATGTCATCCTCAAAGAACATTTCCTTCATTTTGAAGAAAGTCTGCCCAGTGAGAAGTGCATCTGATCCTGCTTGATGCTGTGGTCCTATTCTTGGAACTTCTAGCTCATTGGCTACTTCTTGGAGGCCTCCCTTCAGGTTCTTACAACTTTTCATAAGATACTTAACGTCATACACCGCCGGAAAGTACATTTTCAACAACTCAAAAAAATCTCCTTCAGAAATTGGAAGGTTCTGATTGGTGAGGAGATTGAGGAGGTATCCAAAGTCGTAGCCGCTATGAAAGCTGAGCCATTTTACTCCTGGAAGAAGGACGAGTCCAGATGATAACATGAGTTCCGCAAATGCTAAACGATCGATCCCTTGTGTTTCGTGCTTCTCAAACTGAATACCGGAATTCTGAAGAAGATCTACGGAATCCTCGGCATACATGTCTTCCGTTAGGTTGAACTTAAAATTAAACTGCCAGGTGGACACGCCAGCCTCGGGAAGGGTTCCGTCCTCGTCCAGGAACGTGAGTCCCACCTGGATGATCTTGAGCAGATCCACGTTGCACCTGCAAAACAACAGTCACTCATTAACTCACTCACAGTCTCGGAACAAGTCACCTCAAGAGCTGGTATTGATAATCCGTAGTCGACTTGAACTCCCCGATGGGCCTTGCCACCACCCCAGGGAACTCCGTGTCCATCGCTACAAACGGAAATCTCTTCACGACTTGACAAATGGCTTTAAATTCTTCCTCCAAGTTGTGGCTCCACACTTCTCGGATCCCACAGTCCTCGTTGGTTATGCCCCCATTCAGTATTCCGTTCGCATTGCTTACATGGGCTGTACCATTCAGACTTGATACACCCGCGGAGGAGGTGGATGCAGCAGCCGGGCTCATTATTCCCCCTAATTAAAATTAGACATTTAAATAATACACAAATAAAAGGACGGGGACAGGCACTGAGAAAAAGAGGGAGAGAGAAAGAGAGGAGCAAACTTCCAGAGACACACACAAATCCACGTACAGCCGCTGAGAGAACATTCAAAAAACAAAAAACAAAAATCCTTCTCCTTTCAAGAGCCAATCAAATAACCGTACTGTTAGTCTTTACTTCGAGTTACTTCAATTACCAGAGTTGTAGAAAATATGACCTCCCGATCTGGGTAAATAAATGAAATCCAAAATCATAGTGGTAATCCTGAGAAGTGATAACTGATAAATGATAATTTCGAGATTGTTTTGGAGGACAGCCTAGATGTCATCACGTTTTATTGGAGCAGTCGTAAAAAGAAGGAAATAGACAAAAATACCACTCTGCATATAATATATAGCAAAGACATAGACAAGAATTACACCATTGTAGATCTCTGAATCCAACGAAGATATACATTTATACGTTATAAATTATAATTCACCCTCATTGTTGCACTCCGTCTTTTATGAGTACACAAACAACTCTCTCTTTTCATAAATAATTAATAAAATAATGGGTGTCAGTAAAAAATGGTAAGGGATACAATGGCAATGGAAAAAATGGCAAGATAAAAAAAAGGAAAAGTTTCTAAATGGAAAAAATGGCAAGATTCTTTTAAACTGAAATAATATCTATCACCAATATGATAAATAATAAGAGAAAAGAAAAATAAACAAACACGACAGTGGTTCCAATGGAAGGAGTGCTAATCACTTAATTCTCCGTTACTAATTACAATATCATTAGACATGATGGACTATTCATATTGAACAAGACTCTTGGATTGACGGACAAGCATTTGCAAAATACTAGGCAAGAGCAGCGATTTCCACTTCGTTATGATCCAAGATGTGTCAGAAGAAGAGGTGGTTGGCTGTGGAGCGACAAACCACTAATAGGATTGGGGTAGGTAGTCAAAGGTCGAGACGTTGGAGAGTGGGAAGAAAACTGTAAAGCTCAGTACAGTTGGAGCAATCTGAAATTGCAATAGAAGGATGGTCTTCGTCTCTTCATAAACCTTCCTTCTTGTCCAAAGAGAACGAAGCAGCAGTTCCATCCTTCACACTGGTTGTTAGTTCTCGGGCAGTCATTGATAGTGGCACGATGGACGTTCCAGAGTGCGGGAGGAAATAAATTGATTTGCTTGTTACCCCACTCCGAATAATGTCAGAGGACTCTTCTGCACTCAGGAGCCACTATCACTGACTGCCCGAGGATTAAAAAACAGTGTGAAGGATGGAGTTGCAGTTTCTTTCATCTCCTTGGACACCACCATCCATCAATTTTGAAATGCATACATGCATTTGAATAACGACACTCTTTTCTTTAGACTTTTTGAATTTATTCATCATTCTATGATAAGGAATATCATAGAAAATTATTCCATATTTTTTTTATTTAAAGCCCTATTCAAAAAATATGCATCTTTAAAGATTTTTGTTTTGGTATTTTATTTCTTGAGAGTGATCTTATATTTTATGGGGTTGTAAAAGCAAACACATAACAAAATTATCTTATTGTATACAATTTCAATATCATATAATGACTGCGTAATAAATAATCCTATATTTGAAATATTTAAATTCTAAGCTCTTCTTAAACATCCCTTCATAGTTTCAATTCTTGAATCTATTTAATTGTTATATATGGATTGATAAGATTTTCCATCCAATGAAGGAGTCGACTCTTCTCTTTGGAGGCTTAGCTTGGTTTTCTTCTTCGGATAAAGTATCAATCTGCCATCATTCCCGTAGAAATTGAAATTCAAGCATCTCTTGTTACGGATAAAGTATCTTGGATCCCTTCTTTTGTAGTATTCTTAGAGAACATGGAAGTATTTCTGTCTTTAATTAATGAAGATCAATCTAAGTATATGAAAAACACTTCTAAATTAAAAATGGGTCGCTTCATTTATCCAATTGTTTGTGTATATTATGTTTAATATGTTTTTACATTAAAATAATAACTAATATATCATATTCACACTGTGATAATCCTAAGTAAACATATTTATTTTATTACAGATTGATAGATGTAATTTTTATTGATTTTTTCCCATGGAATAAGATCTAAATTACTTGAAAGTTACGCATTTTTTAAACATCCATAAGCCGAAAATAACGATTGAAATTACTAATTTGTTAATAAATATTTTATTCATAAAACGAACTTTTGAAGGGCCTTTGAAAAAATATAAGTATATTTATGATCACCAAAAGTGGAATAATACCCACCATGATCAAAAGAAATAAAAGAGATTGTATTTCTCTCTAGTTGAAAGGTTAAATAGACACAACAGTTTCACAAATGCCAAACTTTTAAAATACAATATAGTTAAGAGAAATATAAGGCGCCTGAAATCTTTGAGAGCTTGAAACCTTTCCATAGAGTTGGCTCTACCTATGCGTACCTAAATTAACCAAATTAGATAATTACATGAGTGTCGAATAAATTTTTTTAGAGTGGTTTCTGTCGTCATAAAATATGTATTTACATTTAATCAATAAATTAATTAATGGATGGAATTAACCCTTGACAAAGGAATTTACATTAATATTTTTTTTACAAGTTAATGAAGTTGGAGCTGGATTCTCATTCTAAATAGAAATGAATGAACAAATAGAGTTATAATATTCACATTCTCTGATAAATATCACTGAATACCATTATTATTTATTACAAACGCAGTTACATATTCAAATGTCTTAGTATCATACTAGAAAAATACACTTAAAAATAAGTTGAAAGAGCATATAAGTCACTTTGTATGGTTCTCATACTTTGCTAGATACATTGGAAGTATGAATCCACAGTCCTAGATAAACAACTTCGAGAATTTGAGTCTTTTAGATAAATACGTAATGCAGCTTGTTTCGTTCTCTTTGGACAAGAAAGAAGGTTTATGAAGAGACGAATACCATTGTTCTATTGCAATTTCAGATTGCTCCAACTGTACTGAGCTTTACAGTTTTCCTCACACTCTCCAACGTCTCGACCTTTGAATACCTACCCCAATCCTATTAGTGGGTTGTCGCTCCACAGCCAACCACCTCTTCTTCTGACACATCTTGGATCATAACGAAGTGGAAATCGCTGCTCTTGCCTAGTATTTTGCAAATGCTTGTCTGTCAATCCAAGAGTCTTGTCCAATATGAATAGTCCATCATGTCTAATGATATTGTAATTAATAACGGAGAATTAAGTGATCAGCACTCCTTCCATTGGAACCACTGTCGTGTTTGTTTATTTTTCTTTTCTCTTATTATATATTATATTGGTGATAGATATTATATCAGTTTAAAAGAATCTTGCCATTTTTTCCATTTAGAAACTTTTCCTTTTTTTTTATCTTGCCATTTTTCTTTGACATTTTTTCCCTTGCCATTTTTTCCTAAAATCAGTTGGAATTGCTTTTATTCTTCATCGAGTACTTGCCAGTGTATTTTAGATTTTTTTAAAACTGAAATTGAGGACATAAGCCATTTAAATATTCTAGTTTTGACTTCACTTTTGGAATCCTCAGACTTTAAATTAGTCCAGTACCCTATTTGAATAGGTTATTGTTTTGTACAAAAAAATATATAAGAACGTTTGGTAATAAGATATAAAAGCGAGACTTAAAATTTTGGTTAAAAAGGCACTTGTACGAGTTTCTATAACGGATGAACGACAAAAATTATGTGCCAAAATTTAACCCGTCAATGTGAGATTGTATGCTAAAATGATTTAAATATGTGAGGATCGGTTTACATTTCAATTATCAGTCGTTTGACATGGAATGCTCCTTAAAACAAATCTTCATCCACCGGCTGTTTATCTAAATAACTATTTTTTTAAAGGAAATCTATTCAGGTATTTAGCTAAATGAGTGAATTCGTTTTTACAAATTTAAAAAAAACACACTTTCATTTAGTGCAAGAGATACAGTCATTTTACCTATGATTGGAATAAATAGTATATTGAGGGAAGACAAAACCATCTCAATATAATCAAAACAAAATTCAAACGGTATTTTTATTAAGCAATCTAACGCCATGTTACATCGCGAAGTAAACTTAATATTTTTAAAAAAGTATGCAAAATTTAAATATTAAATTTATTATAATCGTTTCACATTCATTTTTTAAAAACCACTTTTCACTATTTTCCTTTGTATTTTTAGAATAGTTAGGAACATATAGGCATAAAAAAATTGCACAGGCGCTTCTTTGAGCATCAAGGATCCCTTAGTAATATCCCGTCATATACTTCAGTTCACTGGGTAACTTGATGCAAAAGTTAACATGTCAGTTCAACATTTCTTATATCCTATAACATCTTTAACTTGTCCTCTAGTTGACCCATTATTTATGTGAGCGTTCATTTGAGTTAATAAATAATTATTAGTTAAGATCACTTGCACAAACCGTGGCCAGGGTGTATTTTTGAATATTAAAATAACCTGAGTTTCCTAAAATGATAGTCAAATTTAAGAGACTCGTACTCTTCATCGGCAGGGAAATATATCCATATTTTTAAAATTTATACTGATGCTTAAACGTATGTGTTTGGCATTTTTTTTATGGGAGGTTCGATCAAGGATAACATTATCTAGAGGAGATAAAATTACACATCACTATCCCTGAAAGCCTAACTTTTGCTCAAATTATTCGCAAATTTGTTAATACTATCTTTGAAGATTACAATTGTTTACCTACGGAGATGAAATCAGGAAGCCTGAAGGTACCTTTTCAGCATCGCTATTGCAGGGTGGTTAATATCCAGTTCAAAATATCCTTTAAATTATAAGGCCCCAATTCCGTCGTATCTCCTTAGATATTGAATTTTAACCTCCGTGTTTTCTTGAAGTGATCCACTCGCTCCCATAATCTTGCAATCTATCTTCTGGGTCTTAGCTTTCGGTGCCAAGTTTCCTTGTGGAATTTGATAAGTTGTTGTATAAGAGGATCGCCTAATAGGCGAAAATTGACCTTCAATGCATTATTATACCAAGAAGCTTGTAAATCATTCGACTGTATAATGTTTTAATATAAATTTAAAATTACAAATAGATACATTAAATAGTCATAAATGAGATATATAAGTTAATAAAAACTAAAGGAACACACCATTAACTGCAAACCACTTAAGAAATTAAATTGAAATTGTTAATTGTCGATATATTATTTCAATTATTTTATGTTATCCTTGCAGACTAAATAGTTTTACATCTTCATGAGAATATCCTCTCAGATGGGGATGCAGGTGTGAAGTCTGTATCTTCCCATAAATGAATCTAAAACTAAAGAGCAATCAAAAGTTTTACAACAAACAAGTTGAAAAGAAGAAATACATAACAAGGTTAATTTTTGAAATTTATTTCTTTTCATTTATAATGGAATTTATATACTTCATCTGTGTTATATTCTAAAAATTTTAATATATTCAAAATTCAATAACAGTCTCTTCTGTAGCTTTGTCTTGAAGGTTCCATCAATATCTGTCACATGTAGTCCAGGGTCCATTTGCCCTCTTTTCTGTCTAAAGAAAAGAGCATTCCCATTGCATACTAGTATTGAGCTGTCCCAATTTCCAATTTAACCTCAAGAATTTCCATCAATTTTTCCACCTCCGGAGAATTACTGCATGAGAGACTTAAAGATGGAGCCTTGAATTTTGAAGCCTTGTCTGAGAAAAAAAACTCAATCCATCCTCCTCAAGGACCTCCTGGTGAATTTTAGAAATGAACTACTCCAAAACATGGAGACCATGTAGACTAATTTCCAGTTGGTATCATCCGATAGTAGGAAGTAAAGTACTTGTAGAGTTATTCAATAAAATTACTCTTGATATGGTCTAAAAGCTCATCCGCTCTCTTTAAGGACAAGTTGCAGAGCTGACCAAGCCAACCATTCTCGGAAGACTTACACACGTTCATCTTATTACCTCATTCAGTTTATACAAAAATAACTAAACTATAGTTAAGTTAATAGTTATTTATTAATACTAGAATTATCATATATTCAGTATTCTCCTTTCTAAATTTGTGACTCAAATCTATCAATTTGTATTAATACACGAATATATTCTATTTTATAGGTAGTGTTTTTATTATAAAAATAATAGCAAATTATTGTCCCTGGAGGATAAAAAATTAAACTCCGACCATGACATTTTTTACATGTTTGATGTTTTCGTATTTGTTTCACTACTTGGTTTAAAGCTTTACCAACCACTACATTCAGTATTAAAATAGATATTAAATGTGGAATACCTATGTGACTTATTTAAAAAAAACACAACATGTTCTACTTAATGCCTATGTGCGTATACATGGATACCAGAGAAATGGATAAGCAGGCTTTTTGAACTGAATACAGACGTGGATCATTCCTTCTAAATACAGACAAAGGCCATTCCATCTCATTAATACTAATACCAGAACGTAACATACACATATAAAAAAATCGATATTTGAATAGGACATATTATTGATAAACCTACTACGTTATCGATAAAATCACTGTTAAGCAACATGAATATGGAAAATATAAATATTTAATAACAATCAGGTATAATCACTCTTTGATTAACATAAATATTATAATGTACAAAAATTGAGGGCATAAAATTCTGTTGTTGTTTTTTTTTCAACTGTTTCTGAGTTAAAGAAATATTAATACTTCGCCCAAAAATATATAAAATAAATTTTTTAAATAGAGCGTTTTCATTGACGACAAATTAGAGCTTATAATCGATAAGAATAAAAAATATAATTTTCATCACACCTTGATGAAACTTCATCAAGTGTATTTATGAGTAAAAAAAGTTGATAGCTGTGTTTAAAACTACTTGATGTCAATGATAAACAACGTTGTTCTAGTAAAAATAATATAAGAGGTATTAAACTATCTGTGATATAGCTAAATTTGTACTATTTTTTTATGAATTGATTTGGAGATAAAAAAAGTATGTAATTTTCTCAATTTTAATTGTTTTTTTGGTTTTTCTTGGCCCGGAGTTAGGGCGGTGTATTGTCCTCAATGTAAACACTTAAAAGTACAACAACATAACTACCCTCTAAAACAAAAAAAAATAACCAACATACAGATGTTTAAAATAATATAAATTACAAAATGCCTACATAAAATATTTACATATCTAAAACTAGTTTATTATTTAAAATAGACCATTCATAATCACTAAAACTTGCATCCAGAGCTTTTGGTTTCTTTTCAATCAATAATAGTCTATAAAATTTAGACACAAATTTCAATGTAATAATATTAGCTTTCATACAAACCAACGACGCATTTCTTTTAAATGCGTATACATTTATCGAAATCAGTCCATCATTTCGTAACTCCTCCAATGTCATGTCCCCCACGACGTTCCATGCTCTTTGAGTGAGTTGCCTTGACCGTGTTCTCCAAAGATCTGCAATATTCTTGGGTTTCGAAGTAGAGGTTCCGCTCCTTTCATACCCAATAAAACATTCTCAAGCAATTTTGAACATGCAGCACCTATACCACACCAAAAGCTTCCCTTCATTTTAAATAATTTAATAAGGTTGACATGACCATATTCAGGATGGTGATGAAGATCCTAACCATATATTTTTTTCATATCCACCTTTATGATGCTTGCCCATGTACTTTGACTCCTATTTAATCTTCTAAACATGTTCCCATGAAAGATGAATCCTATCTTCATTCAGTCAATTATGTTTTCTTTTTCATCAGTGTTGTATGGAACAAAACATATTAAATTACTAATCTTGGACACCATCATTTGATTTCATATAAGCACTCTTCCAGGCAGACCCAAACAGTAATTTTGAAAGTGAAAGTAAATTTGTTTCACTCTACTTTCTATTTCTTCTAAAGTTAAGGTCGCTTGTTCTCCCAACCACTATGCCTAATAGTTTAGACCGTGTAGTATTTCCTAGTTGTGATTTTTTTCTTAGGGTTCCCTCCCCATAGTGATCACTGCAGTCTTCTTTTCATTTATTTTTTATACTTTTACTTCCAAAGCCTTCTAGCACTTCCATTAATTCTTAAATTGATGTTTCTCTTTCTTGAGAACTAAATTTCTGTCTTCACTACTTTCATAACTCCGACCAAAATTATTATATATTATCTACAAGAACGTTGGATCTTGAAATGTCTTAGTTGACCACTTCCACATATGCAATATTCTGTTCTCCAAATCAATGTCCCCACAGACCGAATAAAGATGTCTCCAAAATTCTTGCAATTAAATGATATGATACTGTGAATGTTTGAAACCGAATCAAATGCTTTTTCAATGTCAATTGCTATCGCAGTAGTTTCTTTTTCCTCCAACAAGTCTTGCACACTCCTCACTGCGTTCTCTATAGATCTGCGTGGGATAACCCCATTCTAATATCGATGTATAATTTTGCTTAAAACCCCCGTCATTATTTTATAACTACTATTTAAATGAGTAATCTGTCTAAGATGTTGTACGTTCCGGGAATCTTTTTTCCCTTTTGGTATGAAAGAAATAAAACCTTTTGCTATAAAAGTTAGAAGGAGTCCTTTCTCAAAATATTCCTCATATACCCTACTCAGTATTGGAGCTAGAAATTCCCTAGAGGTTATGTAGAACTTCATTGGGTGTCCTAAAATTCCAGGTGACTTATTCTTCTTTTTATAATTTTTCAAATAAATCAAAATCTCCTCTGTACTAATTTTGGTACCCATGAATTTCTTGTCTTCCTCATTCAGAATTTGATCACTACACTTTGTACAAGTTATATTTTCAACAAAATCTGCTGTATTGTACTTACATTTCAGGCACAGATTATCCTCATTGCAATCTGTACACTTACAAAGGTTTTTGTAGTAGAGTTTCAGAGTTGCAGCAATTTTTTTTTGGGTCTTCAGTGAGCCTATCTTGCTTATTGAACAGAGTCTTCAAACTTTTTTATTTTGTTTTAAATTCTCGATTATTTGATTAGGTATCTGCTCCTTAAAGTACTCAGTTCCAATCTTTAACCTACAACGGATTATTTTCCTTCCAGTATCTTCTCCAACCAAGTCCTCAACTTCTTGGTATATTTCTACTCTGGCCTTTTGCTTATATATGAGGCTTTCGATATATGCACGTCGTTTTTTTTGTTTTTTTGGATCTTCAAGCTATGATTTCTAAGAAAACCTCTGCATCTTTTGAGTATTTTTTCCAACTCATCGTCAGGAGTAACACTCATTGATTCAAACAATTGTTTAAATTTGACATAATTTTATATAAATTTAGAGTATCATTTTTACTAGGGAGCCCAGTACATATAAGGACCCTTGAGATTGCCTGTTTGGCTTTTAGTTAGCTACGTCCTTGAGGTTCATTTTTATGGATTGAGAAACAAAATGGGCTTTATATATTTATGAGTATTGTGTAGGTTGTACTTTTTATACTAGATAAATATTAAATTAATGAAGAAATAATTCAAAAAGGAACGACTGAACAGAAAAATGAACGAGAAAAATAACGGTTAACAGAAAGTTTTTACAAAATGAACGATTTAACGGAAAATGTCTGAGTGGGTACAAGCCTGATCTTAAGTTTGGAGCGAAAAAGAACAAAATAACTTTGTCCGTTATGGTTTTACATCATGAATATACTTGTGGAAGAGTAGAATACGTGTATGAAATTGCTGGTTTTCTTCAAGTCAGGGAAATGGGTCCGAGACGTTGTCAGCGCCAGCAGCGTCCCATAACGACCGGACGAGCCTATAACCGCAAAGATAATAGTCATAATTGAAGGTAGGAGGTTTGGGGTTATAGTAGATACCAAGTGTTCTCAAGCAATTGGCAAGACAAAATATCACCCTTCGAAGAAAAAGATACTGGCCAAAATATATAATGTTGGAGAATGGAGAGTCGACTGTGAAGATGGGAATGGATGGAAGGACATTTGTTGTAAGTTGTTTAGTGTACGGATATTTCGTAGATGGTGTCGATATTGTGTTAGGTAACGATGTTCCATCAAACTATAGTGTGATCATGGACCAAACAATTTTACCTCTGGCAGTGTGAGCGGATCAAGACGTAAATCAAGTGTTGGAGGAAATGCGGAGTAACTTTCAATTGTAAATCAAATGAGAAGTTTGAGAAAGAGAGGGAATGATGGTTTGAAAATGGAGTGTTGTAAGAAAGCAAGGTACAGTTAGGTGTATTCATACCAATTATGCCCGTAGAACAAGTAAGACTCCTGGTGGACTTTAGAAAATCAAACAAGTTTGTATCATGCACAGAGCAGACAAAGACGTCTGCATCGAAAAAATTATTTCCTGGAGGAAATTTCCACCGAATAATGCGTTATTGAATTTAAAAAGCGCTTATATGCAAATCGTAACTAGGAAAAGTTGCGCATAAGAGATACAAATAATATCTAAATCACATCAATATGAACTCAATTAACCCCCCGATAATGGAATCGCTATTATAATATGTCATATCAACAAATGAGGTTGTGTCAGACTCTACAGATCATTACTTCAATGACATCATAATTAATTTAAACACAATGGACGTGTCGTCAATACAGTTGTAAAGCTATTGAAGGAGTACGGACTGGAAACCAAGTCCGACGAGAAGAATGTAACCCAAGCGAAGGTGATGGGACTTGAGCAATATAGGAGCAAGGAAAGCAAATTGAACTGGAAAAGACCCGGAGGGATGTACGTGGATGTGAGTGGAAGAAGGACAATAAGACATACATTCTCTTGCTAAACAAAACAATAGCAATTGTATTTGAGTAAAGTAAGGTTTTTTCAAAATATTTTATTGTTTGAACTTTTCTACGAACAATTTAAAATTGTTTTCTGAATTTTTGATTTTTTTTTTCCCTGAAATATTTAATTTTTGAATTTTTTCCCCAATTATTTGTAACTTTTGGATTTTTTTTTGTTAAAACAATTCTGAAAAACCAAGTACTCCCTTCCCAAAAAATATATATAACCCTGCAGACATACCCCTTTATATCCACACCAAATAAAATTGAATTATTTTTCTCCAGATTGACTCCAGACTACATTTTTATTCTTAGACCATATCGTTGTAATTTACAACAATAAATTATTCTTATATTTTAACTTAATCTGATTAAGTTCAGTAGTTAGAATCTTTTTTTTTTTTTTGTTATTCCAAGTTAAAATACTAAAAAAGTGTCTTAAAGTAACTGTTAGTTCTCTGATAATTTAGTTAAATACTGTGTCGACACTATCTGTTTTATTAAACTTTTAAACTGGGGTTAATGATCGAATCCATAAAAAGGATATTTTCTCATAGTCGTAGAAAATACAAATTTTTCACACCCAAATATACCTAGAGTCGGGATAACATTTTTCAAGCCAAGCTTGTGCTTGAACGGTGTATTTCCCCATAATAAAAAAGAGGATAGATTTGTGAATAATACACGAAATTGCTTTGAATCCATCGTTTTTAAGAATCCCAAAAAGTAGCGTTACTTATATCACTGTAACTCGACAAATAATTAACCGAACGTCATGAAATTTTGACAGTAGCCTTGTAAATGTTTTTACTTCCGAAAAATATTTTGTTAGTGGTACCATCTAGCAGTTAGACCCGGAACTTATTGACCGATGTAATAGACATATCGAAAATATACAATCATATCTGAATATCAAAAATCATGGAAAAGTAACAAACATGCGGAATATTTGTAATGATTATCAGTCCAATTCACTCTCTCTGGACTTGATTGGAGAAATGGTATCTCCCTCTGTTGTCCATGTGAGGACTTGGATGTTTAACGATGTGATCAAAATTTATCCAGGAGTTGTCCTCTATTGCAGGGAGAAAGAAAACTAAACTATATACCTCATTCTTTTCGTAGTAACTTAATTTTGGCCCCTGTGTCGTCTTTTTGTGCGACCAATCCTACAAAATGCCTTTTTGTTCTGAAATTGACGAGTAGACAATCCCCTGCCTCATTCATCAGTTCACATTTAAGTTTAATATTTTTTTTGACATGACAAGACTACAGGTAGATCTGGACATTGCTTATTTTCCCAATTACCCCAAGCATGATAACTTGGACTCGGAAGCTGGAGCATGAGGACTCGGACTCATATAAGGTTACCTAATGTTTGAAAAATTATAAAGTTTTCAAGACATAATTTGTTCTAACTTTAATTTCTCTTTAAAAGATTATGAGCGATTTTCATCTTGCAATTCAGTCTCAAATAATAAATTGTTTATTTTATTAATGGTTCTAAGCTTTTGAATAGCGGAAAGACGTTTCAGTGTGGCAGCCACATGTTGGCCGAAAATTACATATGAATCACACTTGATATTATTAAGCAATTTTCGTCTATCTATCTCTTCATCGCTACATCTCTCTTCCAACCTCGACATATAATCTAATATTATAAAAGTGTCATTTGACACCTCTTTTTTGCCATTTTTTAGGAATTCTTGTAGAACTTAGTTGAATGGAGGGCTTAAATGAGGTTTGCCCTAAAAATCAATGACAGAAAATTTAGCATTTAAATAATGAATTGATGAATTATTACACTGTTAAAACGAATTTTAATATAATCCAAGTGTTGAATTTCTTCAATCTACAATTCGTTTGTCGATTCAGGAGTATTTTCTTCCAGGAAATTACTAAAAGTTTTAAATATAATATTTTGTTAGATAGTTTTAAAAGAAAAGAGTAATAATGAATAACTGTCTATAGATTATAGAATTTCTCAAGAACTTCATAAGAGGAAAAAGGGCTATGCAAGTCTAAACAATGGCCCAGCATCCGCGCTCCTTCCTCCCGTACACTGTTTACATTCTCTGACAATTTTATCCCTTATGCTTTTCCACTTCTCCTGACAATCATCAAGTATACTACAAATTATTGGGTAAAATGTTAAAAAAATATTTATTGTCTCTGCATACGCATGTTATGTATATAAAAATATATCAAGGCTGCAATAAGAATTTTTTACAGCGGTGATGGATTACCACCATATAAATGTGTAAATCTCGGAGGAGGATTTTGGGTAACAACATATCCGGAACGGACATGTTCCCCCTCACCCAATTACGCCCCTGTATGTATATAAGACTGTACCGAAATAACAAAAGTTGGGAATTTGGTATCACCTGATATTTTAATTTTGCATTTTTCCCTCTAAACAAGAAAATAACCATCTAACGTCCAAAAAAATGGTCCTTCCTGGACGTGTTTTGATTTGAAAGTCTGTAAGATGTCGAAAAAAAGAAAATTTTGATGTTGTTTCTTTAAAATTATCGATTTGAATCAAGTTACAGGATTTTAATTTTTTTAAGTATTATAGATAAAACATGTATTTTTGAACATCAAATAATTTTTTTTTCTCTAATTTGCCTCATTATATGAGTATTTTAGTTCCAAACATACTGCTTATATAGCAATATTGTCTTTTGGTATCGCGTATTACGCGCATTTATTTTGATGTTTTCTTCATTTTTACAACTCAAATCTCGTTTTTTGATACCAAGTGTCAAATGTATTATTATTAAATATAATTTCAGTCTTCATTTATGCCAAATCAAAACACCCTATTGTACCAATTTGTAATTTTGGACTACGAAAACTGTCTATTAAACTCTTAAAATATGACATTTTATTTATCATCCCTTAATATCTAGGTATGATTAGTTTTTTTTACGCATATTTATATTCTAAAAGTTTCACATTTTTCAAAAATAGCATGTTAATCTTGACAATTTAAAGAATGTTGTAGAAGAGTGGTGAGCTTAACTGTCATG
This sequence comes from Lepeophtheirus salmonis, assembly GCF_016086655.4. Classification (NCBI taxonomy): domain Eukaryota; kingdom Metazoa; phylum Arthropoda; class Copepoda; order Siphonostomatoida; family Caligidae; genus Lepeophtheirus; species Lepeophtheirus salmonis. The sequence goes on along the minus strand of NC_052139.2, from coordinate 23,670,199 downwards.
ACGTTTTGTTAATTGTTCTGTTAGATGAAGGAAATATATAGAGTATGACAAGGATTTTTTCCACGTCGTTAATATTAATTTTTTTAGTGATAATTAAGGTTTCAATTGATATCTCGAGCAATGTTCCGATACATGTGTTGTTTTTCTTGCGCATCGTTTTGATTTGATGAAAATCGGACAAAAAATGAGTGAACAGGAATCAAAAGGGCAAATGGTTTCTAATCTTCTCGATGCAGATGTTGATCCAAAAATAATTTTAGACATTGTCGGCGTGACCGTGAGGACAGTTTGGAACATCAGGGTGCTCAAGAAGAATGGGAAATGAGTCAAAAGGAAGTTCAAAAGCATAGTTTTGTGGCATTTCTTCATAAAAATGGAAAATTGACGTTTAATAAAAAAAAAAAAGTGAAAAAAGTTGATAAATTATTTAGAAAAGGACATATATTTCAGTTAAACATGCATTTTTACGTGTCGAATTTATATGCAAATGAGTTTTTAAACACATTTCTTGAAACTTTACTTTATCTACGAATCCACTATTCCATTGAAAATTCATTTTTTTCTACCTGTAAAAAAAGTGTAATTTTCATCGATTTCTTTTTGTACCCATAACTTTTTTGATTTTGAATAAATTTAGAAAACTTTCTATTCATATAGTTGCTTTTTTAAGACGACAGTCAATTTTTGATTTATAACCCAACTCCCAAACTCAAAGAGATTTCCCTGAACTGGGATAGAATTACCCACCTCCCCCGAAAATTGGCACCCAAGTCTTTTACTGACTAGGTTCAAAAAGAAGCACCCGTGCAAAGTTTCAGCTACCTAGGGCCAACAGTGTGGGCACCCATAAAAGACACACACATATTGTATTATATATATATATATAAGATTAATAGAAGAGAATAAATACTTCCAGCCTCTTTCCGCTATATTTTCTTCATATCAAACACCTAGACAACGGCCCGGAAATGCAAATCTCATTCATGAATTGGGACAGCTGCATCAATTACTCTTTCATTTATTTGGTCACTTTTAAAAATAAAATATATTTCAACTGATAGATCAAAATGCATTTTTTATATGATTCAAATCAATGACCTGCCTTTGAAGCAATTTACCAGTACCACTACCTCATGCACTCAAACACCCTGTCCACTATGTCACACATTAATTGGTGATTAATAACTCTCCAGCTACGGCGGTTTTTTGCAGTTCTTTGTTCTTAAATTTATTGAATTATATTACACACCCATTTAGTGTCAGTTGCACTTACATTCACTGACGAGTGGTGACCCAGTAACGCTTATATTTTGCGTTTGTGTTTGCGACTTACATCCATTGCAACCCGACACAGCATTTTCAATCTTTACTACTGCGAAATATGAAAGTACTTTGTATTCATTTATAACTTCTCTTTTTTTTCTTCAATAAATATCATTAATTATCTAGAGGGCGTGGAAAAATATTCATATACTCGAATTTGATATTATATAATTCAATTGCAGGTGTTTAAAATTATTAACTTTTCCACAATACTGTACTCTGTAATTCATGAAAATTTAATTCAATTCCCTAGATGTTTAAGAAAGTTGTGATGTTTTATTAAAATATCCTATTTTATTAGATTACAGATTTTGGTGTAGGTTTAACAGATTTAACATAACGAAAAAAAGGCGTGAAATTTCGATAATCAATTGGTCATAACTTCCTTAATATTGAAGCTAGATACATTATTTTGGTATCAAAATATCTTTTTACAATTATCTATTAGATAAATCCGGGTTGAAAGGGTAAGAAATTGAATTTGAAATTTTTTGAAATATATCTACATAAAGATTTGTCAAGTTCAAATACAAGCGATGAAATGAGCACCACTAATGTTTGAATCTTGTCTCATTGTCTTAAAAAACAAGTGGGAGCGGGAGTGCGCTCATAAAATTAGAAACTGAGCACAAGTATCTCAGGATTTTTTAAGCAGACGAATACTCTGGCTATTTTTAAGATAACTACAGGGAGCGGGGATCAAATTGTCGCCAAAATATTTTTATACAAAAAACAACACAAAATATACATTTTTTAACTTCCTATTTTATTGAATTTTCAAAACTTTAATAAATAATATATTTAATTTAGCAATTCATTCGATATAATCAAATTAGCTATCAATAACTTAATATTTTTAGGCCGCAGGCTATTGACCATCTATTTTAAATATTTTAGCCAAATATTAATGGAGTCCATCAGGCTGAAATTGGTGCTATGGGGATGTCTGTCACATGGTAGATTAAATATAATTTCTAAAAATAGTCTGATTTGTGGCCTTTAACTCTGAGTCTCAAAATCCTTTGTTACGACGTCATAACAGTTGACTTTTCGGTTAACCACTAAAGATAATTTTGCCATTTGACATCTTTGATAGTTTTGTTGATAAAATTTGAATCCAGTCACCCCTTTTTCCAGGGCAGACCAATTCATCCATAACATCCAGCTAGCTTCTGTATTGACCTTTAGACCCGTTTCAAACATGTGGGGAGGCATAAGTGGCTGTTCTTCAGTATGATTAATCTAATACACTATGCCCATTTATTCTAGGGAATATTTGATTCATAATTTTCAGTATAATATTTGGCTTTGCAACAAAATATCCATTTGCTGTTCTTTAATTGACCAATTATCAATATTTAAAGAAATTATTTTCATCAGAAAAACCACAGCATCCCGGGCTACTTTTAAACTTTCAATTTTTAAATTATCGCTTGTATCTATATTAGCCTGTTGGATTTCTTTCTTCAAGATCTTGCCCATTTATCTTGTTTTCCTTAACCTTAAATAATACACAGTTTATTGTTTTCTCAAAAAAAAAATGGTATATAGATTTTCGCAATGGCTTTTCATGGACATAGGTAGGGTTTTTCAACCATTTTTTCTTGTCGACAAAGTCTGTGTCCCTGACCTTCCTGTCGGCGCCCTCCTCCTTGGGTGCCCTCTTTATGGTAACATCAACATCCCAGGTGTCCTCTAGCTTTTTACGGATACGCTGAACAGTCCGTAAATTTTAAGTATCAAAATGTTGAATTTTTACCAGTACCTATTAACCAAATTATGTTTACGGCGGACTTCGAAATTCGTTCCACTTATTTTTTATCTCCTCATATGATGACGGCATTTGCTAAGTTGAACTACGTATCGTCAAATGACGAGAATATTTCATTTGTCTTTATTTGATAAAAATCTTAAAAAGTTATCGAGGTTTAAATTAGGCGACCATCTGATTGGACTCTTTGATATGTTCGTACTACTTTTAAAAAAAATAATTTTGAACGGGTTCCCAATTTTTTGGTTTTAGATGATGCTGAAAAAAAATAAATATATATATTAGAAAACGTAGTGTCGTTAAAGTTATCAGGTTCAAAAATGGTCAATGTTATTACTTCTTAATGTTTTGACCCCGTCTGTGCGGGCAAGCATTATAAAATATGTATTATTATGAATTAAAAAGACCATTGCGTTACCAAATGAAATGCGATTTTATTATATTTTTATATAGTAAATTGACATTAGATTCATTCAAGGTTAATAAAAATACAAGGTTAGACCATCATGTGATCGGGCTTGCTAGAATTTTGAATTAGATGTATCGTACCGACTACTGGGTAAAAAAGACTCATTTTGACAAAACACGCAACCACTTATACCCTATGATGTAAATATTAAAAAGTGTGGTGGAAGTCAAACATCAGTCGTACACGCTTTATGGTATAACCTTGTATTTCTATTAACTTGGGAGACATTTAAGTCTAGAAAATTGCAATTTGGATACATATCCTGAAACAAAGAAAAAATGGAATTCCGACTTGAATGTAAATCCACTACGATTATTTTTGTAACTTAGATAATATTTTATTTATGATGATAGAAATTGGGGGCGTCAGGAAAAATGGGAACGGAAAAAATGGTAGCAAAAAAAATGGCAAGATAAAAAAAAGGAAAAGTTTCTAAATGGAAAAAATGGCAAGATTCTTTTAAACTGAAATAATATCCATCACCAATATGATAAATAATAAGAGAAAAGAAAAATAAACAAACACGACAGTGGTTCCAATGGAAGGAGTGCTAATCACTTAATTCTCCGTTATTAATTACAATATCATTAAAAATGATGGACTACTCATATTGAACAAGACTCTTGGATTGACAGACAAGCATTTGCAAAATACTAGGCAAGAGCAGCGATTTCCACTTCGTTATGATCCAAGATGTGTCAGAAGAAGAGGTGGTTGGCTGTGGAGCGACAACCCACTAATAGGATTGGGGTAGGTATTCAAAGGTCGAGACGTTGGAGAGTGTGAGGAAAACTGTAAAGCTCAGTACAGTTGGAGCAATCTGAAATTGCAATAGAGCAATGGTCTTCGTCTCTTCATAAACCTTCCTTCTTTTCCAAAGAGAACGAAACAGCCTGCATTACGTATTTATCTAAAGGACTCAAATTCTCGAAGTCGCTTTGTTTTCTTGCATAATAATAGTCAAGAGATAACGGATAAATGGATAAAATCTGTCTGTCGAAAGGGCTTTATGCCGTCTTTGATTCTGTATCATGCTCTGATAAATTTACCTTAGAACCAATTTAAACAACCAAGAATTCAGTGATAATCTTAAGGAGATATGTAAGTTAAAATACAACCCTGTTCCCAGAGATTTAAATAGTGGTCATTCACTAAGTCTACTGCATTAATCTCATATTTTATTAGAAATGCTTCAATACATTTGACAAAGTTGTTTAATTGTACTAAAGATTTTGCAATCTGCAAGTCACATAAATCGCATAAAATTTAATCCTTATGACTGACTTACCTTGTGGTAGGTTCATAATTTCTTATTTTGGATTTAGAAGAAATTAATGAAATAGTTTTTTAGCTTTCTGGGAATCGAAAAGGAATCGAAACGGGATATGACTCAAATGATGGAGAAAATCAATAAAGAAATTACTCACCAGGGAGCATGACAAAGTGGTAGAAAAATAATTGTTTGCACCAGAAAAATAATGATGGAACTCCAGAAAATAAGAGAAAGAAAAATAGTTAATACAGAAATAAGTCAAGGACAGGTGCCTTCACTCTCAGTCGATGATGAAACAGTTATACGTGTAACTACGACTATAACAGAGAATGAAACCGACTTAGAAAAAATAACTTCTAAAATGTAGAACATACTATGACCTCACGTACAAGATCAGGATCAGTTACAAAATGATCTGCTCCATATTCTAGTTTTTCCCCACAGAAAAGAGAAACTCCCAGACAAGTACAGAAGAATTAATATTTGCAATCACGAAAACATTCAAAACACTTTCACAAAAAACAAAAGACGTAATGGTCATAAGGACAGACATCCATTAATTAAAAGACTTATAAAGCTTAATTGTAATATAGTTTGTTTATGATACATAGTAACGAAGGGTTATTCAACATATAAAACTTCTTGTTGGTTCATTCTTCCTCATGATTTTGATTATTTTTTTACTAGGTCAGACTCTTCTAGAGGCATTTTGTTACTGGGTTCTACGAAACTGGAGTGTTGTTCTTTGTCCGAAGAGTACTCTTGGAAGATATAATTGAAGTTAATAATTATAGCTTATAATTTTCCTTAACTAATACTTATTTACAACTTATAAGAAGTCATGCCTTCTACCAATCAATGTTACATAATTTTAAGTGTGATTCCCTTCCGTGTATCTATATAGGATACATAAAGTTGGATATAAGCTAACTTACACTTCTTACTTAGTTTAATTGGGGAACTCGATCTCATTGATACTCTTAAAATTCTAAGTCCTGATGACACCTTTTCTTTTAGCAATGGAAATCAGACATCGAGAATAGACCTTGGTTTAGTTTCTCTCAGCATTTTCAAAATAATTAAACAATCTTTCAACCGTCCAGAAACCTTTACTGATCACAAAATTTTCGTAGTAGAATTTCGATCAAGTCTTTCAATTTGGATGTCTGGACAATCCAGGTTAATTATAGGAGAAGAGAACTTTATAAATGCCCTTAAACATAGATGGACCCCCTTAAACTAACCAAGGTTTTGGGTAGTCGTCTTTTGGTAAATATTAAAACTACTGTTAATAAATTTAGTAGGTCAAAAAGGAGACAATTGATACTGTAGAAAAAAAATGTTGAAGATATCATAGGGAAGGGCTTTGTATTTCATAGGTGATATTTTATTTAGCTGATACTGTTAATACGTATAGAATTTTGATATTGTAGAGGAACAGAGGGAAATAAAGCTGACGAGAAAAATAATAAATTAAGTAGAAATTTTCTTTCAGATTTAGGTATTCATTTAATAGTTATGTTTTTTCCAAAATAAGCTACCTCCTGCTTGGATGGATATGTGTCTGCAGTAATTGATGCAACATGTAGAACCATTTCAAAAGCTCTTATTACCTTCGTAATTTTCACTAGTAAAACCCATTCACTAAATCTTGATTAACAAAATTACCAACAATTTGCTTCCTTCTACTTCAAATTCTAGCGAGTGTGATGACAAAAATAGGAGTCACATATTTGCTTGTGTCCTCTGGAAGAGTGATCTAGCTCATAGGTAGAGTTGAAATATTTGTGATAAAAAACATCTTTAAATCTTACAAAACAAAAACAATTGTTAAGTGTGATCTTTCTTCTTTTTTTCTCATTATAATTATGAGCTTTTCCATCTGAAGTAAGCATCCTTTTCTATCTTTGGGGTGAGATATTTTAAAAAGGAATAATAAATGTATATATATGAATGTGAATTTAACTAGAATAAGCACTCGGTAGACCCAAACCTCTAGCTATGGTCATTTTTCTAAGCAGTTTTTTTTTTTTTTGCTAAATGAACAATTTTTATTAAACCTAGATACCGGGCCAACTGTTAATATTTACTAATTTCAGTTATGTGAATTTTGATAGGTTAACTGTAATTTTTTTATAATTTTCCGAGGGGCACTGTCGCATAACGCATAATTAGCTATCGATTGCTATGAAAAACATTGATCCAGTCTACACAATTAGCACACTGTACGAGAAGAGGATGAATATTATAATGCTCTTCCGTACGGGATTGTCCCGGAAGGCTATCCGGGATAAGCCAGTGGACTCAAGGAAGACGATTTATAATGTATCACGCTGTTGAATGTCGGGGAGGACCTCAAACCTCCAAGAAGATGCACAAGTCACCATAAGTAGTGTCCATGGGTAAATAAAGGCCGGAAGAAAGTATTTGTTCCACGCCTTTTGTTGACAGAACAGCAGAGAAAAGTTCGAGTAGAGCGTTCAAAAAATATCCTGAACCACCTCAAGAGAACTTATATTCTCATTGTGAACTTTTCTGAAGAGAACACCTTTACTGTTGACACTGTCTTCTGCAATGACACTTTGGATTTATCAGAGGAGCACTTATATCTTTTAACCACCAAACACTCTAATTCAGTGATGATGTTCATTCTGGTTGTATCTGATAGGAAGGCCATGAATTCTGATTGGCTCCCTTTTAGATACATGCTGAATGCTGATGAGTACGTCAAAAGGCTGGATATACAAGTTCTCCCTTGGATCAAACCTATCATTGGCAATTCTCCCTGGGTGTTCCAACAAGATGGAGCACCTCACAACCCCACAAAGAAATCCCAAGATTTGATACAGTCCAACATGTACTTCTGATCAAAGGAGTCTGACCGCAACAGCGCCCAGACCTCAATCTTGAAGAATATTCCATCTAGCGCTCATTGGTTCTTCTGCGTCCCTTTCATAAGAACAGCTTAGTTTACAACCGTCTATATAAGCGGACTTCAGCTCCATTAAAAAATGTGAGTAATTCCTCTGATAGTTGTATAGGAGATTGTCATTTTTATTGGCCTACACCATTGTCTTTTTTGCACTTAGTGCACATCGCTGTCATATCGATTACAATGAAGAAGGACGCTATATAAGAAAGTCCTTGTGTATCTGGAGGTGTTCAAGCTTACAGCTGCCCGACAGAGCTCTGGATGGCCGTGAAAAAGTTCTGTCCTCCATACAACCTTGACTTCAAGTGGTATTTCTCAGCATGGAAATTGTAATTTAAAATTAGCATTGTTAGTGGCTCTAAGAGTTCCTGGGCCTCATCAGTACATATATTTCTTTAAAGAGGCAGAACATGGAGACCGTATGAGGATTGTTATCAGATTCAAATGTCGGCAGAATTGCAAGAAAACTACATCATTACCCCCATTTGGATTATTTGTATACATCGAAATGCAAAACATAATTTCCAACAGTTCCTTGATGAGATCGTCCGAGGTTTGTCTGGATATTCATCTATATAGATGACATACTTGCAGCCATCAGTACCGAAAAAGAGCAAATTCAGCATTTGGAAGTACATTTCATAAGAGAAAAAGGGCCATGACCTCAAGATAATTCTTGAGAAAATTAGATTTGCAACCAATTTGATTTTTTGGGGTTTTCTATTTCTTACAGGGAATTAAACCAATGTATTACCGTGTCGAAAGATAATCATCGTTCCCACAGCATTCACACATCAAAAGAGTAAAGCTATTTTTAAGAGCTATAAATTAGTATTAGGGCCTCTACACCGGGTTCTGCGGTCTTATTTCAAGAAATTGTACTTTACTGCGGTTAAGCCGACTGAAAAGTATGAAAAATCTTCCAAGAGTCTATAGTATACTCTAAGAATTTGGACTCTCCTATATCACTATGTCCAATAGCAACCTTTGGATGCGAGGGATGTTGGGGTATTTGCAGAACAACTAGTCGAGCAGAAGTGAGGGCCGTCAAAAGATGCCTCAATTCTGCTCAAACTAAAAATAGCAAGCTTAATAGGGGACTCTTAACTGTCAAAATAGCTATAAGGGAATTTTGAAAATATGTGGAAGGAGAGGAATTGAAAATGTACTCAAACCTCAAATTTGAGTCATAAATTCCGCGTTTAGAAAGCCTGCCTGCTAAAACAAAAAAATTCTATTGCTATTTAAGCCATAGAGCACGACAATTGATCTTTAATCAATCTCAATTGCTCTAGGTTTGGAATCTAAAATCTTTTTTTAATTCCTGTTTTAGAGTATAACTTCGAATTATACCCTTATTTGGAAATGAAAATTAAAGGTAATAACAATGGATAAAAACATTTTACCATTCCAAATATGTTCCTTACTTATGTGTGAGTGTTCGTATATTTTAGTATTCTGAGGGTTGGGTATGTTTTTTCAAATAAATTACTCTTTTGTGATTTTAGAAAAGAAAAAACTGTTCTTGTGTTTCTTTTTTTCATTATTTTGAAAATTATTATTATGATAACATTTCCTTCTTATAAAGTGCAATATTGAATATAATTAATTTAATTGGTCAACTGCCTTAAAAACGTTTCCCTTCGGGATGGAGGAAGGAAGATAACCTTGGTCACTTTCAAGAAGTGAAGTGTGTGTCCGGGTCAGGGACCACATAATTAAAAATGGATTTATTCCTACACAATTTTGGTTCTCTACTGTTCCTACTCTCCCGTTCACATCATTGGCTAATGGATGTGGAACGGTCTCTCTTCTGGATCATCCCGAGTTGGATGAGGGTACATCGAACAAGATGTCTCCCAGGGACGAGCAGGGTGCTCGGGTCCTTAAAACCTCAACAAGGGTGAATGTTATTTCTCTCAGGGACGAGCAGGATGCTCGGGTCCTTAAAACCTCAACAAGGGTGAATGTTATTTCTCCCAGGGACGAGCAGGGTGCTCGGGTCCTTAAAACCTCAACAAGGGTGAATGTTATTTCTCCCAGGGACGAGCAAGGTGCTCGGATCCTTAAAACCTTTATGAGGAGTATTGTCCTCCTTTCTCCGGTGCGCGTGCTGAGAGCACGGCACGTCTATGGAGATAAACTTTTGCAGTACAAGGAAGAATGTTTTGTCCACGCCTGGACATGGATGGAGCGGATCTATAGGCTGCTGTTCATGGAGAGGAACCTGTGTAAGCACCGCCATGGCTTTGGTGCTTGGGGGGGTGATGTTATGTATTTAATATTTCCTTACATGTTTTTATCTTCTTGTATATTCGTCTTTGTATTATAAGTACTGTGTTTTACGTATTATAAATAGTCTCGTCTTTTGTAAATATATTAGAGTATAGTTAGAATACACATGAGCATATAAACTGTGTAGCTTTATTCCTCCACGTCATTTCTTCTCCTCATTTCTCTCGGTCATCCTGGATCTCTCCTATTATAAATAAGTTTGTGTCTCTCCCTCGTCAAGACGCAACAGGTCCTATCTCTTGCAAAACATATCTGAAGAGTTTCCGTATTTTCGTCTCATCTAAAATGTAGGCTCTCATTTTCGCACCTGTAACTTAAGTTGTATCTGGATTTACAAATAACGAAGAACGTCTGTTTGAATGGTCTCAAAGGTATCTTTGCTTCAAATGGCGTGCATGGTGTTTGTCTGATATCCGGTTTTTTTTTCTCGAATAAACACTTGGGTATGATCCATAGATTCGAGCATGTGGATGTGCAATTTCTTTAAGATAATTATAAGTCTTTTTGTTGTACCTATTTGCAGAATGATAGGATGAATACATATTTTATTTTTACTCATAATTAGTATATCTATTTCTATATAAAAATCTCTCACTACGTGTTTCATTTATCAACATTGATAAAAATAGAATGTGACGAGAAAAACGAGCATAAATTATAAAATATTTACAAAATAAAATAACTAAAAATTAAGTCAAGAGTGTAAAATTCAAATTCAAAACAATTACTTCCTAAAAGTTTCATAAGACCTAGCAATTCTTTTCAAAGTGTTCAAATATCTTGATATTTTTTTTGGTTTTTTTCACATACTTTCTGAGCTTTATGTCGCAAAATTTACGTTATCTTCAATATAGTTTGACTTATCAATTCACACGTAAACTACTAATACCCCTTAAGTTTTAGCAATAAGTTTTTAATTACTCATTGTATAACATATAATATAAGTAATTTTAAGGATATAAATTTAATAGATGTCAATGTTAATCGTTCTACAAGGCCCAAAGAAAGTTCTGTTAAATGTTTATTAAAGTACTATTTATACAAATAATTACATAAATTGTATATAATTAAAGACACAGGTCAAAAAAATATCAAAAAATATATGTTATAACTTTCATTCGAAATGGTCACCCTTAGCCTTGAGCACAGTCCAAAGTCTGTCTAGAAAGGACTTGCATGCTGTACGCACCATGTCTATGGGGATGGAGTATCAGGCAGTCACCAGTTTGGCCTTCAGGTCCCTGAAATTCTTGCTGGGGCAACACTCTGCTCTCAAGAAGGGGCCACATAGAGTAATCCATGACTTTTAAGTTGGGGCTGGAGGAGGGCAGAGTGTCTTGTTCCAGGAACCATACAAATTGGAGAGGTACAATCCAGTTGGAAGACTGTGTTAACAGGATCAGAGATATGGCTGGAATTGGAGACATTTCAGTACCTGGAGAGCTGAACCAAGCAATTTCCATGCACTTAAAAGAGTTTGCAATGTCTCTCTAGGGTACTTCCCACGACAGGGTCTTATCTGGTATCGGTGAGACAGCCTTTCACCTTTAGTCTCGCAAACGCAGAACTGAACGATGAATATATTGATGAAATCATTGAGCTTCAGCAGAGCCAGTTTCTCTCTCTTCAGAACAACAACGCAGACAACATTTTGGAGTCAGCAAATCGTAGCATACCCTCTTATTGTAAAGAAAGAAAAGTGAAAATTGACAGGAAGATTTTTTGATCCGCTTTACAAGGGTGAAAAATTGATTTTTGGTGGTGAACGTGGGATATAGAAACAAGACAATTGCTACAGCACAGATTATACTTTGCAAAAATATAGTGTAATGGACTGTTTGACCGATAATTTTTTCAGGCAAACATTGGGAAAAATCAAATCAAAAAGAAAAACTCTAGACGAAAAGTCAATGCCAATCTTTTCAGAAAGGAAGGAGTATAAAATGCATGAGGCGAAGATGAGAGCAAAAGTTCTGAAATATAAAATTAAGTCAAACAATTTAAACTTTGTTAAGTACTTAGAAAAGAATAACTGATGATGTTAATGAACAAAATTATAATGGACTGTATAACGGTTACATCGACAGAAAAGATTGTAGATTATGTTCACAAGTCTTAATGTTCTTAACTCACATGTAAAATAAATAAAGAAAAAAGTATGTGCTGTTTATCATATCTTAGAAGAAAAAGTTTATTCTCTCTTTCATTGACGCAAAGGCGTCCATCAAACTGTATATGTCTTCGTGGAACACCTTGTCCACCATCCATGTTCAAGAGGACGAGGGATACAATCTTATTGATTGCAACATCGAAATATGTTTAACAGAGGTAGGATTCAGTTGTTCCAATCCACTTTACTCTCCTTGGAATCTTTGTCTCCTTGAAGTCCAAATCAATTGAGTTTTCCTGGTCAGCTTGTGATTTCAGCTCAGACAGCTTCAACTCAGCAAGTTTCCAGATTGATTCAAAGTGTTTCTCATTCTTAAGATCTTTACGAGTCCTAATCATTAGGTTGACTTGTTTTCGGGCCTTTGTTAAGTCAACTTTTCTGCCTTGAAGTTCATTTGACAAGCTAAATATGTGTCTTACGAGTGTCTTCACTAGTTTAGTGACGAAAAAAAATTTGTGACTAGAGACACTGTTGAGCAGATAAGTTGCTGTTGAACTTGACAATGTATTTTATCTTTTCTCATTATTATGAGGGTCTTCATGATTCTGACCATCTCTACAGATACAGTGTGTACGGCATAGTAGCGAAGACTCCAGCAGGTGACAGACTGGTTTTCCAGGTGTATCGTCTTTGCAAGCTCCTTATCTTCACTTGTTATCTTCACAATTTACAGTTACAATCCGGTATTAAAATTCGAAGATGACGAAGTATTGCAAATGGATATTTAGTAAAGTATAAAACAATTTTGTTTTAATTTGTGTTCTTTTCTTCCAACTGGTTTCGAGTAAAACAATTGTGTATGATAGTAAATATATGGCTTCGCTAGGACATAAAATAGGAGACCTTAACTAAGTCTACTGTATTCATTTCATATATTATTAAAAGCCAAAACCTACCTATAGCTATAAATTAAATTAAAAATTTTGGTCTAGACCAAAATGTCTTAATAGTACAGTTAGGGCAGCAAAACTTGGATTCGAGAGATGGATTTAGAAATATATCAGTAATTTTATATTTTCAATAGCATGCAAAAAATTAATATTAACAAAACATGTAGACAAGGTTTTTTTGCAAAACTTTTTTCACTCAATATGGTCGACTTGATTTTCAATAACAGCCTTTATATGTCCTTGAAAGACATGCAGGAGTTGATGAAAACTTTTCTTATAAGTTCTCCCATGCATCCATTATAGAAGACTTCATTGAGTCCATATTTGGGTGTGAGGTCCTGTTAGTTTCCCTCATCAAAGTGCTCCCTATAAGAACGTCCAGTAGGTTCAATTCTGGTGAGGAAGAGGGCCACACCTCTTTGGACCACAATGGTGCCATATTATCTGCGCATAACTTTTGGCACTAGGAATAAGAGGGAGATCCATCCAGATTCAAAACTTAGTTACTCTCTATGTAATTGGTATTCAGCCATAGCAAGATGATGTACCTAAGAACCTTTTAAGAGTTCTTCTGGTTGATTTTCTGTCCATCCTTGAAAAAGAACGGACGAATCTTCTTTCATCTGTGCCTGCAACGCCAAAGACCATTATTTAGGACGGACATTTGGTGTATTTAGTATTCTCGTTGCCAGATGTCGTTCTGGTTGTTGTGGAATTGATCAACTGTGAAAATCTTCTTGTCTTAGAAAATTTTCAAACTTGAATCATTTGCCTAGATATCATGTGAGGATTTTCTTGCACCTCTGGAGCCTCCTGGCTTTTCATAACTTCTGTTAGAAGGTGGTGTGGGGCCCTTGCAAAAGAAAATAATCACAAATTGCCCTTTAAATCCCTTTTGATCGTCTTAAGAGCCACAGAGATGTCGTGAGTGAGGCGATTCATCGACATATTGGGATCCTCCCTTATATTCTTGTCTAAACTTAACAAAAGCTTCGTATCCATCTTTAAATTATGCTCTCTACTTCCTCGCATCCTGGAATGTGTTCACCATTCTTTTTTTTTTCTTTTTTTTAATCTTAAAAACAAGCCTCGTAGAACACTTAACACTGTCCGAAATCTTTATAAGATCAACTCCAATGAAACACAGATCGGATATGTTCTGCCTTTTTACTTGTTACTCGTTCATGATGATGAAATACCTAATTGATTTAATTAGTTTGCTATTCAAGAAGGTTGATGGAACCAAAATATCAAAAAATGATCGCTAAACCTGTTCCTAGTAATGAAAAAATAAACATTAATTAGCGGTCCAAGCTTTGCTACCCTCCCTGTACATATATAACCCCACTCTCTACCTAGGACTGATTTAAACAAGAATCCTGTGATTTTTTTGGATACCACATTTTTTTGGAATTGGGAATTTGAAGAATTTATTTTCTTTTCTTTAGCAGCTATTATTATTATTTTATTCATGAGTAGTAAACAATCTCATCTAAATAGGTTCAATTTTTTTTAAAACCTGATTAATCATTGGTGTGTGCTCATAGAAGACGGAGTATAAATAAAAGGATTTGTTAAAGAGTTACAATGGTAAGTCAGCGAAAAGTTGATAACTAGTAACATCACACATAGTACTACTATGTATAAAGTCGTATCTTTGACTGTTGTTATTTTTGTGTTTGTTGAAATTCAACATCCTGGAAATAAATAATAGAAATCATTAACAGTAGAAAGTTATATATCAAGTCTTATGAATTAATCCAAACCCCTGTTGTCCATTTCAATAATATTTGAAACACAAGTTTTGGGCATTAATTAACCTACAGAATTAGCTTATTGTTTCCTCACTGGAAACTGAGCTAATTGATAACTTTCACTTTATTTTCTGGCTTGTACCAAAGATTTAATTTTATTTATCAACAATGTTTAAACGTTAAAGATACTTAAATGATACAAAGCTATAAATTCAATTAATCTGATTGTGTATCATTATTTTTCTATTAATTTGCAATATCCCTGCATTTTCATTGTAAAGTATTTTTGTAAAACAATATTTATATTATTACTAGTCGGAAATTTGAATAATTAAATCCTTCTTCCAAACGACCTTGATTCTACTGAGCCACCCAAGATACAACTCCCTGAATGGAAGGACCAAGGAAAGAAATAGCTACTAATATGTCAGGGAGCACACAGATAATTTTTTTTCTATTGTTTAACCTCTTTTCACAGGAAAGAAATGATATTTCACAATAAAATAGTGTAAAAAACATGTCAATTTCGTCAAGAGACGAGAAGAAGCTACTGTACTACATTTCACAGCCCCCACAAGATATATTATATGAAAGTATAAATAAAAGAAAAAGTGACCCCAACTACAGAAGCGATGAGTTTGACCACAGACAAAATTTAATAAAAAAGAGCAGGACTAAATAAGAAATCGTGAGGAACCCCCATCACCAACCGTATTGTTGAACATGCAACTCTTTCTTATGTTTTTTTTTTCTATTACAGGATATGAGATTAGAGCCTATGTTCCTCAAAATAATTTTACTCATAGGCTTATCCTTTTTCACTATTATTTATTAATTTAATTTATCATTAATTTCCTTTTTTCTTCTTCCCCAAGCTATATCATAATTAACATGAAGGGGATACGACACTAAAGTTCGAGCCCACAGTACAAAATACAGAGAAACAAACTATTAAATATATTTTGGCATCTTTATAGCTGTTTATAGTTGTAACTAGCCGCTGAGTTTAGGAATGAAAAATGAGAAGGCGTAAGGGGAAAGAAATAACGAAAAATATACAATTATATATTAAATATGTTCTTTTTCTTTTATTTTCATATTGAGTGCACTAGAATAAATACCGAGTAAAAGATATGGACCTTGATCTACGCTGAACTGTGAAAGGTTAAGTCATACCTTTATTTAAGTGTTTTAACAAATAAGTATTACAATTTGATTTTAAAACGTCAGTCGAACTTCTTATAATATACAATATTATATGTCATATTATTTTCTCGTTTCTAGTTCATATTGAGTTCATTCTATATAATATAGAATAAAACATATGAACTGGTAAACTACGCTGCTCACGTCGTTATTTCTATTGTATCATGCAACCTTTCTCCAAAAGAGACACAAAAAAGGCCCAAAAGGCCTGCACAATCCATGAGGGCTAGGTTGTATTTTGGATATTGGAAAGTTTTTTTGATGCTAAGGGAAGCACTGGTAGATAAATAGAACTTTCCTTTGGCCCAGCAGTTAACATGCCCAACCCATCGGCTGGGGTGTATTACAGTATATTAGAAGCGTTCCTTGGTGTCTAGAAAGACAGTAGCGATAGAGTTTAATGTATATATACAATCTGAGATCCGAGGTGTATTTTGGGATATTATGAGGTTTCCAAGATGACAATCGGTCCCTAGGTGTCGGCAGTTAGACATTATAAACCGTTCCAAAAAATACATATCCGTATTTTGACATGTGTCAACAATATTTAATTCTCTTTAGAACTGAGAATGTCGTTATAGAGCTAAAAAAAAGCTGTATAAAACTTTACAAAGATGACTTTGTCATCAAAATACAACAGAAAATCGAATTAATAGGTCACTTCAAAAATAAGACAGCCTTATACAAACATTAAAATAAAAAATTAGAAGAAGTTTACTTTTTCTGTGACCTCTGACCTTAAAACAATACTTTTTTCACTTAAAATATTATGACTATTATTGTAATTATGAAGGGACCTTCCTGATAACGACATTTGTGAGTTTCTTCTTATTATAGTACGTACATTGAAAATTTATTTAAAAAACAGATTCATGGAACAAAAAGTAATTTTCGGGGAACAGGTGGATTTTAGCGGCCGTTTTTAACAATTTTAAACAAACGTAGTCAGTAGAAAAGTTAAACTAAAATTAAATTTGCTCATATTCATTAATTAACACCGCCCCCCCCACACACTTAAAATATATTTTTATAAATAAAAGATAATAATCTTTATATATTAACCAGTATCAAAATTACAATTTATTGTTGGTTCTTATAGGATATTCAACAGTCACAATTTCTTAAACAATCAAATATAAACTCTATATAAATCCTTTTGACTACATAATTTTCGGTAAAGAACTTAAGCGAGAAACCAAAAAGAAAAGTATTGAATATTTATTGAGCTCCTTATAAGTGAGAACATAAGAATAGTCTAGTAAAATATCAAATAATTAAAAATTAGTTAAGTATGATTTAAAATTGCCCATTATTCAGGCATACATGTCATAATTCAATTTTTCGTAAGTAATATTGTAATGTTTCATTTAACAATAATTTACAAAAATTCCCAAAAATTAGAAAATGTATCATTGCCAATAAATATTCTTTCGAACTCTCCGTGTGTTAATCATTTGTCACTATGTGTTAAGGAGTAATTCATGAATGAACGTTATACTCATTCACTATTCATCCAAAACTATAAAATCTTTTTACTTTCTTTATTAATCGTTCCTTAGTCACTAAAAACACCTGTTCAGAGGTTTGCACTTACTTTTTTAAAGGTTTCATGGCACCATGAAAACTAGACTAGTTTACTCTTTTGATTCAAATGTTTCTACCAAACAAGCTACTAAAAAGTTCAATAGGATCATTAAATTATCATCATATAAATATGTAAGAGGCTGCGGAAATGCAGTTTCAAAAAGATGTGGGTGATATTTTAGATAATGGGTCCCTTTTTTTAAGAAGCCACGCGTCAGACTTAGTTAATACTTATCGAATATCAGAAATTTCGGAAGATGATATGAAGAAAAAGGTGTTAAAAAAAATATCCTCCGTGCATTTCACGATTCTTTCCAATCCTTAGTTGGTATAAGGAGTCCGAAAATTTCAGTTAGAAAAAAAGGGAATATATACTCCAATTTTCACATCCGTTAATATAAATGAATATATTAAAAAAAATTTCAAGGTAATAAAACCTCAGGTACCGATGGAGCGGGAGGTGTATTTTTAAAACCTGTTAGAGAAGAAATAACTCCCTTCTGGTTGAAAGTGGGCAGATCTATAGAAAAATTCGAGGAATTGCCAAAGTCAGTCTCTAAAGGTCGAGTAGTATTAATGTCAAAGGCAGGGATTCTTTTAATACCAATTATTGGAGATATTGTGTTAAACGTATCATATAGGGCCCTTTCGGGTGTTATTGCGAGGCAAAAAGAATCGATTCTCAACAAAAGGGTCGGAGACAATCAGAAAGGTTTTTTTGAAAAACTGGAGGATTTCAGGTATATCACGCAACATTCAATGTACGATAGAACCATAAGGTTCTAATAATATGTTCGGTGCTGTAATTGCAATTGATTACAGTAAGGCATTTAATTCTATTTATCATCGACAAATCCTTATTCTATCACACATTCACTACCCACTCGTTTTTTAACTCGGTGAGGGCACTGTTATTGAATGTGACTTCTATAATCACCTTGAATGGCTTTAAAAGTGCTCCAATTCTTCTTCAAAGGAGGGGTAGACTGGGATCCCCGGTGGCTCAACTTCTTTTTATTGCTGCAATTAAGGAATTTGTTCAAAATATTAGGTGAAACTACTCTAGACTTGGAGTTAATTTTGAAAAGAAAAAAACATTTCTTAGATATATTTGCCGATAATATAACTATCCATGTGGAAGGGAATTCGGAATTGCTGTTCAAGAAGAGGATCAAAATTTGTATTTACGTTCTTCTCAATGTACAAGAAATTTTCAGGTTTTGAATTAAATAAAAAGAAAACAGAAATCCGCCCAATGGGGAAGTGGACTCTTGGGAAGGATTCTGAAATTCAGGAATGCTCGGTTAAGGATAAAATTAAAGCTCTTGGAATTGATAAGGGAAGACATGGAGAGTCTGTTTCAAATAAAAACAATATAGAAAGTCTTATAAAAAATAAAGAATAAAGTAATTATCTATTAAATGGTTTTTAAAATAAAGTGCTATCTTCAAACACAATCAAAATACCAAAATAGGGTAGATGACATCGAGACCAAAACTTGGAAATCCTCTAAATCCTGAACCAGGGGAAAACAAAGGCTAAATTTTGGATTTTTGAGTTTTAACTTATTTTAAGTTCAAATTTGAAAAAAAGCAAAGATGGTCCCATTTTTGAGTGATTGATTTGAATTAGAATGGCCCCATGAATAAATAGACTAATAGTTTAACCCGAAGAATAATAAGAAAGTATTGAACTGCGAGGAAATGCATTTAATTCATGGAATTTGGATGAATCTTCAGTAAAAGCATGCGGATAAATGCATCCACATCCACCCATCATCTCCGTTCCAAGGAATTCATATTTTTTTACATTTGGATATTCAATACCTTCTCTGAGTTCCGATCCTTTCTTCAACTTCATGTAAAAGGGATATCGTCTTTATGGACCCCTTGGTGGATCATTTCCTGGAGTATTTGCTGTAAGCATTAAAATACTTTAATGATGAGGGAATTTACAATTTTCATACTATTGGCTTGAAAATATATACAAAAATACGCATTCATAGATGAAAAAGTTATTTTCGGGGTAGAAAGGTTGGCCAGAAATTAAAAAAATATTGTTAAGAGTTCTTAAATGTTTCGTTATAATTGAATTTTCATGAATTAACCCGCCCCCTCTCATAATATAGTGTAGAAATAACTCATCTTAATAACATTGATATTAATTACATTTATAAGGTGGAGTTTGTGGAAATTGGAGAATCTGGAAACTTTAAAACTAACCATACTGGTTAGTGATTTCTTAATTACTTGTGAGTTGCGTATGTGATTGAAAAACAAGTAGACGATGAGTCTTGAACTCCAAAGAAATGGTGCCTCTCTTTTCTCCATTGTTTTGTCTGGAAAACAAATTATATTCTGCTATGGAATATAAAAAGTTATTTGGAATTGTTAAGTGATTTTTGGTTAAAAATATAAATGACTTCTTAACTTATGTAGATTTCTAATAGAATATTTGAATAGCGTTTCAATTTCATAACTTATGTAGATTTGTATTAAATTCTTTACACGCAATTTCAATTACTCATTAATTGACTTAGGAGTCCTCCTCTAAACAGTTGAATTGCTTTCTAGCATATAGAAATATTGGAACATAATATCCAATTAATCTTATTATTATATTGATTTTTTTGCTTTACTAATGGTTATATTTATTTGTAAATGTATATTCTGACCTATTATTTTTAGTAAAAACTTTTCATCCATTTTAAAAAGAAAATTAATTTTTGTATTGTGATTTTAAAAACCTACACTAATAGTTCTCTCTGTTAATGAAATAAAATAGTATTATATAACATATTCATCAATGAATACATAACTTAGATATTATTGATAAATACAACTTTTTTATAAATTTGAATTTCCCACCTCAAAGGACTCCACTGTAATGTCCTCAAAATCGGTTAAAAGATGAAAGGCTGAGTTATACCTTTATTTACAAATTTTTTAACCAATAAATATTACAATTTGATTTTAAAACGTCCGTCATACTTATTACAATACACAATATTATATCTCATATTGTCTTCTCGTTTTAAGTTTATATTGAGTTCATTCTGAATAATATAGAATAAAACATATGGACTGGTAAACAACACTACACACGTAATTATTTTTATTGTATCACGCCACCTTCTTCCAAATAGAAACAGAGAGATGACCCAAAACCAGGTGGTTGTTAGCCAAATATGTAAATAACTCAAATTATTTTTTGATTTCTTATACTTTATCTTAGAATATCCTTGCCATATTATTTCTACACCATTTTAAAAACAAATAACAAAAAAATATAGATTTCAGTAGTACAATTGTAAACATAAGCAAAGAATTCTCCTACTTATTCCCACACCTAATATATACTAATTAAATTGGTATTTTTAGGTTAGCGAGGTCAAGATTTATAGAGACAAGGTAGTACAAAGACATTCCTTGCAACCTACCAGTGTGTCAAAGGCAAAATGGGAGGTTCGGAGCAAGGAGAACGGTCTCTACAGGAGATACAATACTCATCAAATGCCTCAAAGCATAACTTTTGCTCAAATTATTCTCAAATTTGTCAACACCAGCATCGAAGATTACAATTGTATACTTACGGAGATGAAATTAGAAAGCCTGAAGGCACCATTTCAGCATCACTATTGCAGGGTTAGTAATATGCAGTTCAAAATATCATTTCTATTATAAGTAAGGTTGATAATTTTGGTAAGGATACAAAAGCGTGTGAGGAGAAAGGAAGAAATCCTTATTGCATCATTGATTAAATAATAAACATCTTCTTATGTCATGAACTTTATCCCTTCCCACCTTTATTATTCAATGATAATGAATATAATATCAGATGCTGATAGTCGATAGAGAACTTAATAAAATTCCTAAAATAACTTTGCCTTCTGTCTGAATTTCTGGAAATGGAGGCCCAGGAATTTGGAAAATACTTACCGGACGAGAAACAGATGGTTTGTCAAACTTGTTGAAATAAATGTGCCTTTAGTCTTCCGTTTAGAATTAAACGCCATGAATACATCAATTCAGACTTCAACACAAGACTTTTTGATTTTTTGAATTTTTTGATTTTTTAAAAATTCATGACTTTCGAACAACAGGTAATCTCTTTGAATAAGGTCATTGTCTCCTACCAGTTGTTCGAAAACCATGAACTCTGATCTCACAAAGACGATTATTACATATAATATACCCTTATCCATTGCTAATCAACTTACATTAAACAAATTATGAAGAAATACACTGGTAAACCCGTCTCTTCCTGAGGAACCATCATTAAATTAATAGAGGATGTTGCTAATGAGGTCATTTATAGAAACACACCTATTGTAAATTATGAAGTGAAGATAATTTTCAGCATGTTTAGAGTCATCCACGCCAAATTTTACGATCAAAGTTATCAGTACAAAGTATAAAATATTTAATAATTTTGAAATGGAACTCTGAATTTCGTACCATCTAACAGTAAGTGTATCCTTTATGATAATAGTATGTTATACAAGCATAAATAACGGGGGAAGGGGAATCTTTTTTGATGCTCATAATGAGGAGCAATATTGCCAGAGTTTTCTAAAATTAGCTTTTGCTCTAAATCTTTACGACGGATACATAGAAATAGTAAAGAATGATTATGTGTTTAAAAACAAAAAGTGTAATTAATCTATTAACTTTGGTAGAATTCTATTGGAATATCTTAATATTGTTACAAGGAAACAATATTAAATATAATATTGTAATAATATGATTGACGTTTTAAAATCAAAAATCTATATAAAATATAATACTTTGCCAGAATAGACTCTATTTTTTGT
Source organism: Lepeophtheirus salmonis (assembly GCF_016086655.4). NCBI lineage: Eukaryota > Metazoa > Arthropoda > Copepoda > Siphonostomatoida > Caligidae > Lepeophtheirus > Lepeophtheirus salmonis. The sequence continues at coordinate 23,647,719 of NC_052139.2, read as the reverse complement.
AACAAGAATCAAGTAGTATTAATATGACACTTGATAATCATTTAATAATAGCTGTATTTGAGTACATGTGGGAGTACCAAGGAATTGTTCGGCCTTATTTTTTAACTATAACACAAAGTTTTTCAAGTCTTTTCTTACTTGAGTCAAATGAAAGTATTTTGCTTTTACTTCAGCATATATTTAAAAATCAAAAAATTATTTTACATGGGAAAAAATGCATTTAAATTTTGTATTCAGGAAAAATATAAAAGTTGCGAACACAGATACACTTCTTCTTTAAGAATATTTTTAGTACATCTGCCTTGCACTGATTTGATGATGTTTTAAGCGTTACAGGCGGTAGTTACTCAATTTGTGTCCCAGTTTAGTGATGGGTAAATGCAAGGAAGTATATCAAGTAGATTTTCCATTGTACATAAGAGGAAAGAAGAAAAGGAAGAACGGGGCAATTAGGCTAAGATTTTTCAGCACTTTGCTCCTCATTTTGTTACTTGATTTAATGCATTAGATGGCACACGCTTCACACTAAAATTTAAGTGTGGAGAGAAGAAATTGAATAAGTTCTTCGCTTTTTCCTTTTTTGAATATCCTGCCATAGTGAAAAAGAGCTTTTCAATTATACATTTATGATTTGTTATTTTCGTTAATGCTATAAAAAATAAAAGTAAAATACAATGTTCAATGATTGCCAAAGGTGGGAAATTGGACTGGAGTATCACTTGAGACATTATTTTGGAGATGATCTCACAATCAAAGACTCGAACCTTGAATTGTACTTCATAACTAAGTTTTTTAACTTGGCTCTGACTCTATAGCTAGTATTTTGTGGACTCAAGAAAAGCTGTAACACAATCGACCCTATATTTTATTTTTCGACTTGAAATGTGTTTGAATTAAATTTGAATGCTCCATGGAAATATTCGAGGACTTTAGATTAGACATTGACAAGCAGTATAAGGATTTTTTTGTCCATTCTTATTAATTTACTTTTGAATAAGGACTTTAAAGACGACCTATCAGATTACAAATCCTTCCAATTAACAAGTCATGCCCCATTAAAAAGAAGCAAACTAAAAAAAATAGTTTAATAATCTTTGTACCTGAAACACACTCGTTAATCTTGCAAAATATGAAATATGAATTTGACATCTTCTGAAGTAAGAAGTAGTAAATATATAGAATGATTAAATAGACGAATAGACCTGTTCCACTCCATTAAATAAGCTCAACTGTTTTTAGATTTTCAATTAAGGTTGAAATTGGAGCAAGATCTTACTTTTTATCCTAACTAAATTATTAGAAGCCTTAAAGTATGCGATATTGTTTGGCAAATAAAGGTAAGATGTTGAGAGGAGAGGGATATGAACTCAATAGATCATAGTTGTACGAATAAGTTTCCACGTAAGACTAGAGATTCATTCGAGTTTGTACTGTATATTTCTTTTTATGTATGTTTACATTAATTTTCTGTTACAAGAGTTATTGGATTTGACACCATAGAAGTTCCTCATCATGATAACAGTTACATTCATCATTTAAATATACTGTAATGGTTCTTGGTAAATATAAGAAAAAGTTGAAGTACTTTACTTAATTAAATGTGGTCTCCTGCGGTCTCATCCTTCAGTCCACAAATAACCTCCTCTATATAATGTGACCTTCCATTCACTTTCATGATCAACAAAATTGCTAATTGTCTATATATCTCGAGAATGTATGACGTGTGGGCAAAGTTATAGAATGTAGCCATGCTTCTTGATTAAAAACGACCTCGCTTGGTTCCGCACTGCTGACATCTAAGAATGGATCAATAGCCCAATAAGGTACAATTAGCTATAAAAATCATGATATCGTTCAGATGTATCTAGGCAACTCTTCTTGGAGAGCACAATACACTTGAAAGCGATGATGTCATATGTCATTTTCTTTATCCTATTCACAACAGCTTTGAAACTGTTAAAGTTCATGGTTGGCTAAATTTCGTTTCAATAACTTACACTTAGATAGGAAATTGGAGATGACAGATCTCCAATTAGAAATTATTGGTATAATTTCCTTGCACTTGCAAATTAATTTCGTTAATTATGTGAATATATTTGTTAGTAAGAAATGTCCTCCTTGATGTCTTTTAAGTCATCACAAAGCCCAGTTTAAGAGTCCAAAAAAAAACAAAAAATGTTTCAGGAAGTTTCCCTTTGATAGCAATATAATTTCTGTGTGTAGGAATAAACGTCAAAACGGTTCATCCTTTTCAATGCCAAGCTGTCTAAATAGTCTTGAATGAAAAAAATGTGCCTGGGTCTTCTTTACTAACAGTAATATTAATTGATTTGTGAACTCAAATACTATCAAACCAAATACTGTCTGTGGATTCTGCAAATTCCTTCAAGTACACCAGATACGGTTTTTTAAGAAAACTGATGAAGGAACGATATATACTAACTTATATATATAAAGAATGAAAAAGATAAGATACTGGCAGAATTTTCTCCCTTTCACAAATAATTTTATCTTTTTCGTCCATTTTTTTTAGGAAAAAATTATGAAGGGGGGAAATCATATACTTAAACTTATAGCAAAAGTTATATAAAATTTAAGTAAATAATGTATATTTTTAAAGCCATATTAAAGGTCACAAGGACATATCAACTTCCTCTGAGTTTTTATTTTTGCGTATGTAGTAGTGTGTCCTATTTTTATAATTAGATTAACAGGAGAAATGATTGCTTCTTGGCCAAATCAAGTTCTAAAGTTGAAGTAAGATTCAAAGCCAAACATACAGTTAATATCAAGGTCCTCGGCTTCGTCGCGTCCGACAGCACATCAAGAAAGAAGTCTACTACAAGGTCCTCAGGTACCATATCTTGCCAAGGTTGAGGAGAACGTTCCCCAAGCACAACTTTACATTTACCAAAGACGGTGCCCCTGCAAATGCGGATTGAAGAACATGTCTCCCATTTGGCAAGTAGACTGTATACATTACATAAATCTATAATTTTTTGCTCAAGAACAATTTTATAGGATTTCATATATTATCTAAAAATAGCGTGTGATGTTGATATAAAATTACAATTACGACAAAGGTTATATCCTTGCATAAAAAAATTATTATAACCCCAATGATGGGTGGAAGTGGTCCAATCAAGTCAACATGTATGGAGAAAAATATCTTCGGTTTTTGTTGGAAAGGAGTTGAGCCAGCAGCTCAACGAAGTATGTCTGTTTTTTTTTGTTTTTTTTTGATAAGATAAGCAAGTTTGTTTACATACTTTTACATCTGCCCTTAGGTTCGGTCAAGCGAAATTTCTTGATTTAAATTGAGGTCTCCAGGGATCGATTGCCACTTGATCTTAAGCCCTGTCTTTAAAAAGGGCAAGGTTTATGCTCTCAGAGACTCTAGTAGTCTAGATAATGTATCAGCAACGAATGTTGACTTGTGATAAATACTATAATGAAACTCGGCAATACAGGAAAATGTATTGCTGTCTCAGATGGGATCTTGATTCTGGTGCAGCCGTTAACAACTATGGGTGAGAAACCCATGAAAATTAGCGGTTATGAGCTCACGGTCGAACACAGAATATCTTTGTTGGGCTGAGTTGAGAGCTGTTGACCCAAACGCTAATAGTGATCATGCACCCCTACTACATTGCTCGAGAGAAGTACTGCTTCTGTTTGACGAAGTATGATAACTAAAAGTGTTTTTTCTAGGTGGAAGGCTACCAAAGTTAGCTTTAATAAAGTAAATTTGATTTGCTGAATGGTTTCCTGTTGCTGATATCCCCAATGAAACTTCACATGTCTGCATAGCAAAGGCTGTAATTTGTTATGTTTTGCTAATTTGGGCACAACTCTAGCATAGTATTAAATCATGTCCAATAAAGATTGAAGATTTTGGAGGGACAATGTCCGGATGGATTCAATTTGTTAATGAACCTTTTCCCTTGCCCTAAGAAATTGAGAAAAAGCCTGACCTATACGTATTTATCCTTGCAGAGCCAAAGGCCGGCCTCTTGCAATCTAGAAAGAACTTGAAAAAGGGTTTAGGGATGGTCATTAAGAGATTTGGATGCCACAAGCATGTCCAAATATTTGAACACTCCCTCTATCGTGGGAAATATTGTGTTCATAAAACGCTGGAACGTTTGTGCGGCGTTTTTGAGCCGAAATATTTTCTAGACATATTCAAAAAGGCCGATGAGGGGGACGATGACAATTTTTGGAATGTCTTCTTTCTCGGCATTTTATGCGGATAAAATACCTTGGAGCACCCAAGTTTATGAGAAAGGTAACCCATATTTGGGAGTGGGTACCAATCGATTTCTGACATACGGTTGAGTCAACAAAAATGTAATCGAAACCTTCCGTTTTACTTCTATCTTTCCATTATCGAAGAATAAGGAAAAGTGGAAGGACGCAATACTCCAGAGTCAAGCAAGAGTGCTTTTTGGACTTGACGAAGACTTGTTCCTCCGAGGCTTGTCAAATCATGGATCACCGGTTGTTACGATGGAGTTTCCGAGTGAGGACTTTAGTGGAACACGGGAGTCAATCTGCTACTTTCTTCGTTGTATATGAACAACAATGAATATGTTTATTATGAAAAATAAATTGTAGCCCAATGTCCGTAAATAAAGCTCGTAATAAAATAGTAAATAATTGTTATATATATGTATATATCTTCGGTCGTAGTACTAGATCTATTATACCTATGCTAACTGAATTCCATCAAAAGAGAAGCCAAGAACTTTGTAAGGTTCCAAACCCAATTTTAAAAAAAGGAGATGGGAAGAAGTTATCCGTATTGAAGATCGGAGAATCGGTTCGGATACAAGATCATATAACCAAAAGATGGACCCATCTAGGTACAATTGAAACACAGGAATCTCAAAGGCGATATCTCATACGTATGAAAAATGGTCGTCTTTGGCATCGTAATAGGAGATTCATCTGTTTGGATTCAGCAGAAGGGAACAAGCGGATTTCATTTCATATAACTTAGATTTATATTTTGTAATCATTCTCCTGGGGGGAAAAGGGGATGTTATATATATGCATAGCTATAGGTTTAGTGACCTATGTATAAATGTTCCGTGTGTGTTTTGTTTATAATAATATATCAATATGAGAGTCATTCTGGATTCTCCGCGTGTAGAATAAAGTGTAAACATAAACTCCATATCCTCATATATCTCATATCCACGTATATCATAATAATAGTTAACGTAACCAAATTTACAAATGGATATTACATGGTTGTGAGCTGTCTTACCCTCGCTCTCATCTTCTTCACTGTTGTGTTGCTGCAGTCTGCTTTAATGCTTACAAGTTACAAATTCTTGCAGGACTATAATTCCTTTCTCCATAATTCATTTTTTGTCAGTCTTTACTCTATAATTTCCTCTGCTTTCTCTTTATATCGTTGTTCTTGAACTTGTTCACGCCCATCCATTTCTATTTAATTATCTCAAATAAAGCAAGAACCTGTATCTTCATTTGGCGCTGTAGAACTGTAGGAGGTTCCGTGATTATAGGAATTTTATACTGTGAATAAGTTATATAATTTTTACGAAGGATTGGTGCATTAAAAGGAATTAATTCATATGATAAGTCTTTAGCTCTAGTGAAATTTTGTGAAAGACTTTTACTTTCTTTCTGTATCCTTCATGATTAATGATGCATTCATATAATTGTTAGATTCTCCAATGGGTGCGTGACAATGTTTGTCAATTGAATTGTAGTACCCGGATTATTTTTTTGTGTTGAATCCGTTTGAATTGCAGGAATTGTTGGATGTGAGCCTATTAGTAAAAAAAACAAAAAAAACAGATGAATAGCCTATTCTAGGTATTACCATAAACCTAGCCTGAGCTAATACTCCAGTTGAACTCTTGTGCTTTTCATTGCCTCGTAATCCTTTTTACCAGCAACGCTTGGATGCTTCTTTACAAATCTATCAAGTCTCTCAACTGGATTAGTATGTGTCTAATATGATTGAGTTTTAACTTTCCAAACAAATTTGCTTAATAAGCTTGGAGATGAATTGTCTTCCTTGATCTGTAACCAATCTCCATCCTTTACCACTTATCGCACCATATCTTTCAAGGTACATATATCTGTAAATTACCTGAATTTTCTTCAACACATAATTTGTTATCAAAAATACACCATTTATGCAATAATCCAAGATATACACTTAATTCAGTGGATAATGTCTCACAAAACATTTACGGATATATTCTGTCTGCAGATCTTTCTTCACCTAAATTAATTTTAATTGTTTCATTTTTCCAAATTGGTTTTTTTAAAGGTAATTTCGGAAAATTCACTTTCTTTGAACTCTTCTTCTAGGTTGGGTTGTACATTTTGAACGCTTTCTTTCACTTTATTGGTTTTAGTCATAGTCGTCATTACGTTTATTTAAATAGTTTCACCGTTATGTAAATCCAAATATAATTGATTCTCTGTCATTATGATCTCATTTTCCACTCCTTGATGGTCAAGTTGTCGAATTAAAGTATCTGTGTTTTGGTTTATTTTCCCACATGAATACACTATTTCAAGTTCATATTTGGCCAACTTGTAATGCCATCTATGAAACATTCCAGAAAGTACATTCTTTTTTTGAACCACTGAAAGGGTTGATGATCAGTTCGAATATTGAATTTTTGCCCTAAAAGAAAGTATTTAAAATGTTTCAGAGATTTTAACATTCCATATAGCTCTTTTTTGATTGCTGAATAATTTTGTTGACTCCTATTCACTGTACATATACATTTGAAATAGGATGGGCTTTTTTGTCATCTCCTATTGCGGTTAATACATTACTGCCCAACGTCCTGAAAGAACGCAAATATATGTTAATCTTATATGCTTATTTCCATCTAGAATGTTCTGAATTGTTTTATAAAGATAATTAATGTTAGTTCTTTCATTTGAGATCGCATTCTGAGTAAACTATTCAGTAATATTCAAAAAAGTATTTGAAATTTCAAATATCATCGACGAAAGGCGAAAACAATTCAAATGCTCATGTAATACAACCCATGAAGAGAACAGAATATATTTCTGGGCTAAGGCAGAGTAGAGAAAAAAACGAGACATCTTTAAAAAAACACGATAATTAATGATGAAAATACAGTACTAGATATAGTACTCCCATGAAGATTTAAGAGCTCCACACCAATCAAGATCATTAATACAGGGCTACCTAGATAAATGTAGAGAAAATTTAACTGAGAATAACACTTGTACCCCTGCACTGAGTTCACACTAGAGTGTCTCATTTAAGCACTGTCTGCGACATCTACACCAGGTTCAAAAATGAGGAATACGAGGAAATACCCCAAATAGTGCCAGAAGAGATCGTTAAGTCACTTCTAGGTTTCTGGCATGCCTGGAGAGAACCGGGACCGCTGATCCATCCTTGAATCAGACAACACTGGCCAGGAGGAAGGTTGTGGCTCATAGTACCTCACAATACCATCCAAAAGGCATTGGGGAGCTCCATTGTTTCTTCGTGATTTATTGATTGACAACCAGAAGGAGGTTAGTTTGGCCCACTAAAAGACTCTGATCTCCAAGCTCAAGACGTCCAATGCAGGTCAAACCATCATTTTCTCATATGATAAATTATTCACTATTGAGCGCAAAACAAACTCACAAAATGACATGTGGGTCTACACGTCCATGGACCATTTCCCCTATATGTACAAGCCCAACCCAAGAGCTACAGCTCAATCATGGTCTTGGGCGTCATCACCAGCACAGGCAAGGTCATGCCACCATTATTCTTCAAGTAAGTCAATTCTACTATGTATGTGGAGAGCTTGAGCCCTACGTGGGGTAGCAGGAGTTTGCCGGCTGCCACACCTTCAAGATCACCCAAGAGCTCATCAGGACCAACTTTTACAATTTCTGGACCCCCAAGATCTGGCCATCTAACTCTCCTGATTTCAATTAATCCGTAGAATTACTTCTTCTAGGGAAAGTTAGAGAGGGAGGGCTGCTCAAGGCACCACAACAGTATGGATAGCCTGAATCAAACCATGGAGAAGGAATTGGTAAAGATCTCAGGTGCAGATGTGGAGAATGCCTGCAAGAGCTTCAGGGTCATGATCGAGAAAGTGAATGCTGCTGAGGACATTCACATAGAATAAAATAATACATAAATGTCAAACAAACAATGTTGTTTGTTTGCTTACAGATATAAGTAGTCTGCAATTTTAGAAAATTACTTTTGAATTTTGTCAATTTCATTTATCATTTATGACTTCAAAATTATAAGCTAGCTATTTATATTTTATCTTCCTTCTATTTGATTTACCTATAAATATTATAAAAATGTATTACTATTCTAAGATCTGAACAAAATACTTTTTCATATTAAATCCTTTAACAAACGAAGCATAATAAAAATTAAGATTTTTTAAAATAACTTTGTAATTTTTTGGAACTTGCACCAAGAAAATTCTACTTTTTTTTTACACGAATGTATGTTACAATTAGCCTCCTTAATGATATTATTACTAGACATATGAAAATATTTCAATCCAACTTGAGTACTGTAATTAACAAACCAATATTGTTTTTTTACACTTAAAACATGTAAGATGATAGGAATCTACCGTTTCTAATAAATTGACAAATAGCTTTGTAAAGCATAGTCTTGGATTTGGTAGGTGATAATATCATATTATAAAGTTGACTAGGTTCGCATTCTTTAATTTTGGAAAACTTAATGATTGAAGAGGCTAAGTATCCGGATGTTTACAACAATAGATAGGCTTGACTGCAACCTCCACATTTATAATCTTATAATTATATACAAATGTCGTTCAGTACAAATATTTTGTGGATGTCAAAGTTACATGGCAATTTTTTTTTTAAATCAGTTCCTTCATATTAAAATATATATAAATAAACAAGAATATTTATACAAGGTCATAATGGACTTTGTATAAAAAACAAAGTCCTTGGCAATTACGTACGGATACAAAAAAACATTGTAGTTGAAATTTGGTGTCCTGGAGTTGAACTATATCTACTATAATAATACATGCAGAACAAATTTACTAAAACAAATTAAAGTATCCAAATTATGTGGATACATAAAATAGTATCGATAAAATATGTTACTATGACAAGGTTTTCCTAAAATTCTTGATTATTCTGCTAAACACTTTTCCCTTGTTGACAGAGGAAAATACAAAGTTTTCATTCTATATCGACATTGTTAAACGAGCTAATTATAAATTTTATTAAAGATAATAGTTAAAATTTAACAAAAAATATGTACGATTGTTTTGGTGTTGATTGAAAAAATAAAATAGAAAATCAAAGATATTCGTCAAAATTTTTAATTTCCCCAGTGATAAGTTCTCCACATTATTATTTTATTGATTCATTCAGTTCTACTTTGGCTATATAAATGTTATTTCATTATTGTGATTACTGTTAGGCAAGTGGAACTGTCAAAACTCTTCCTTTTATCTATTAAAGAAAACTTTGTTTTTGGTGAACTTTTCAATGTTTTATGTTTGTTTGTGACTTTTACAGGTCTAATCACGGATTACTTAACATTTGGGTAGACACAAGTCACGTAACCTCATTATTAGAACTTCTTAAATAAATAATAAATATTTCTTCGATTAAATAACAAGAGTAGGAGAGAATAATTAATTTTTGTTGGGAAGTGATAATTTATGAAGGCGGAGATACGGACTTATTCGATCGTCCAATCACAATACCCTAACTTGTGATTTAAGTTAATCGATCATGGAATTGTGTATCATCTGGTGAAAGATTTTATTGGAAAATTTCATTTTTTTTTTTTTTGGGGGGAAATGTAAAAGTGTCCTCTGAAAGCAATGATCAAGTATGATTCAATTAAGTCAAAGAAAGGGCTTATTTTGTATACAAAGTGTTCTTTTATTCCTTTCAGAGCTAACTTTTAATTGCAGCTTGCCTTTATTAGTGAGTATGGAGTATGGACCTCTTATTAAACCACATCGAAAGAATATCCCATGGATTTGATCTCCCCTTTCTTATTGATTAAAATTGTTGAAAATAGTGCTTCCGATTTGATTTCCTAGATATGTTTGTGGAATTTTTGAAGAGTTTAATGACAAGGATGCCTCATCTTCCTCTGCTCATATATATATATATATAGACGATATCTGCTTGAATATGTACCCTCAACCTCATTTTAATTTTAAACTTATATTATGGATAAAAAACCTATGTGTGGATTATTCAACATGTTAAGCACGGATTAGTACATTTCTTACCTATTTTAATATTACAACAAATTGTTGTTATTGAGACTGCTAAAAATTAGTTTTGATATTTCAAGTCTCTTTGAATGATTACACTAATTACGATAACTGGACAACCCAAAATGAATTAAAGCTAGTTGTCAATCATAAATTAAATAAAAATATACTTATTAAATTCAAAATAATAATTACCTTCTATAAAAGAGAGTTTCACAAATTTTGCATGTTGTGGAAAATCTGATTTTGTTCTGTAATATTCCAAACTTATACATCATAAATTAGCTCTATTTAGATAGTATTTTAAATAAGAAAGACTTTGTACCAAAATGTACCAAATATTGGAACTTTTTATTTTTTTCATCAATTAACCTTTGTTTATGTTACGTAAATTTAATGTATTTATTAGGGGTTTAAGAGTTTACATGTATAAAGTATTTATGTAAGTTACACTACAGAAATTCTGACTCTAAAATTAACTTTTATCACTGAACCCATCAACATTACAGTATTTCTGGATTTCACAGACTATCAGATAGACCGATAAAATTTTTTAAAGTGTTTCTTCATTTCTTCAACTTAGTAGAAATTGTCCAGGTTCAATCTTCCAATTACACATTCATAATGGAGCAAATGTATCCGTTCTTCAAACAATCTAGAGGAAGAAAATATTCTTTTTTCCACCTTTCTGTTGCATGGATATGGCACAATGTTTTTCACGAACATATAAAATGCTCCTATAATTTACGATAATATGAATGACCTGTAGTTTCAAGAACTAGTTTGCATAGTACATACATCAATTTAAGACATATGTCTCTAAAATAATAATAAAAAAAACAATTCTAGCTAATACAAAAGCAAATAAACTAAAAGTGAATTCTTCTACTCTTATCTATGGTACCAATACAAGAAGAAGGAAATTAGTAAATGTACTCAGTATATAATGTAAGGATTAGATACTTGAAATTTGATTCCTCGATATTTGGGTATATTAATTGTCTGTTTTTCAAATTAGAATGTAATTTCTAAATAGAAGACGCATAAATGATCTATTTATATATATTTTCATGTAAGGGCAAAGTCATTGGATAATTTTTGGAGAAGTGTGGTTTAAAAAAAAAATTAAAGTTCATACTTTCGGCTATCAAATTCAATCCTTTTAATCTTTTTGAATTTATTCGTCTTGAAGCTATGATCCTCTGAATAAAAAGCACTTATTTTTCACTTGAAACAAAGATAACTAGAGTTAAAAGTATGGTGCAGACATTTTAAAAATGGTTTTCGATTTTTTTGAATTTTGTTTTAAAATATACTAACATAATTTATAAAAATATTTTTGAACTTTAAAAATAGCCAAAAATAAAAAAATAACGTTTGGCCTTTTTTGAGGCTATGAGAGAAAAAATAAGGTCATATTTGGAAAAAGGGCATCAAACTTAATTAAATGTAGTATATGTTGTTTTTGTACCATTTCTTGCTGTTGGATAGTGTTATTTACAATAGCTTATAATAATCCAAATAATTGATTAAATAAAAGAAAGTGTGTCATTAAATATTTATTTGTCTTCTCGTGTGTCTTAGGCAAAAACAAGTTTGGGAACCACTGTCTCAGGGTACATTTATTTACTAGGTTTCGTACAATATGCTCCAGTGAATCCTGATAATTAGCTTGAATAAAGGTTTCTCAAGTTTTTGAAGTTCTGCTTGCGTGAGGTTTTGAGATCTTATGTCAATATACTACCTCGTATTTTAGCTGGGAAAATTCGTTTACAAATAATAAAGATATATTTGTCTTTGAAGGAACCGATATTTGAGTCTTTTTCAATTAGATTAGAGAGGTAAACTAGTCTACCGAAAATGGCAGAATTTCACAAATACAGAATGAAATTTTTTTATAGCTTACGTTGAGATGAAACTTCTACTGTTAATTATTGGAAATCTTTAATATTATTCTTTATCCCTCAAACTCTTTGATGTTATCTCATAAGGTGGAAAAACAGAAAAAGCCATAGAAACTTAAATAAATGAACAAAAATTACAGCGATTTTAAAAACTCACTCGTTCTTTAAAAGAATGGGTGGGGTTCTGCTCTCGCTCAAGAATTATGAGCAGGATTCGATTGAGTGCCGCTCTTTAATACTCTGATTAAACATATTACATTATTAAAAAAATAATGGTTCTAGCTTAGTGCAAAAAAATACTAAAATGGGATTTGATATACAATTAACAACCTGTAGTATTCATACTATTGACAGTAGCTTTATGAAAAACTCGGCTGAACAGATTAAAAGACTTTGTATACAACATTCAGTCTCAGCTCTTGTGTTTATTTTTGTTTCTGGTATTTTGGTATATAACCTTTGAATATTACATCTGCATAATATTATGTAAATGAGACACGTCGTTACCTTTATTGTATCACGCAACCTTGAATCTAAAAAGAAACTGGAAAAGGCCCAAAATCATATGGTAGTTCGCCAAATAAGACCAACCATCTTCCTGCACTTTACCCCCCCCCCTAAGCTCCCCTCATTTCTTCACTTTGAAAAACATTGTGCTATGCAACTTTATTTTTCGGGCCCCTGCTGGACTTGGAGGACTACATACTCTGTGTATAAGGTAGATGCAGCCCTGTTTGCATCTAATATCATTTCCTGGGCACCATTTTTTTAGCTACGCCTCTTGTCTTAATTGCCTGTTATCACACTAAGCCTGGATAAAGAAGAACCGTGACCGAAGACCAGAATGGAGACCAATAAAGCTGAAATTATACCAAAACCATTGAAATGAAAGAACTGTCCGATATCACTGTTGAATCTTAACTGTGCACAACCTTGTTTGTATATATTTAACAAAAAAATAAAGGACACACTCTTTTCCCACAAATATTTTTTTATTTGTTTTAAGAAATAATTCATCTTATTATGTCCATCCGTCCGAAGCAAATAAAATAGAAGAAGGTATGATTCCTATTTAAAATTATCAACTTGATTGAACTATTCATCATATAACACTTAATTCTAAATTGCAATATATTATCACCATCATTATTCAAAAGTCATTTTTCCCCCACATCTTTCTTGAGATCTATGGCGGACTATATTAGGACTGGTAGGGCCCGAGATTGTATCGCAGTTCAGTTCAGTACGACCCTTACTTTTCAGTACGTTTTTACCTTCGGTGGGGTACGTAGATAAAAAATCAATTATTAAATATTTTGAAATTATAAGATTTTTTTGTTATTATTATTTTTTTTAATTAATAGAATTAGATAGTAATGTTGGATTTTAATCCATAAGCATCCTTTTATGTAATAAATAATTAATGTATTTGTTAATACAAAAAAGTGACGATAATTTAAAAAATGATAAATTACAAACCAATTGACACAAATCCAGGGTTTGGCGGAGCGATAATTTAATATATTTCCACATGCTTCCATGTTAGCTTCAAGTTTCATCTCTATTCATAGAAATAACTTTTTCCACACCTAGTGATATTGTGACTGTATTATCGGTATTTGATATAACCGGGAAATGTAAACAAGCTCATCTTTTTGCAAAACAAGTGTTAATTCATGAATAATAATATTATATAACCCATGTATATATTTTATATCCACCTTTTTTTAAGAATACTGATTTATTATTTAGAAAGATACATTTGGAGTAATTAAAAAAATTAATTAAGCGTATTGACCAACCTTTTGGACCAGCAGTTCAATGGCACACCCCATGGTCTGTGGATATATTTTAGGAAAATAAAAGTTGTCTTTAATTCTTGTGGAAGGGGTGGCGATGGATAATGCCCCTCCTTTGAGTCTGCAGTTTACTTGCAGAATTCGTGTTTGGGATTTATCATAGTATATTAGAATGAGCCCTTGAAGCATTAAGGTCCATTTCTTTATGCAAAATACAGTGTAATGCCATATTTGGAAAACTCAGTTTCCATGAACGACGAGGAATGGACAAACCTTGATTTTTATCAAAACTTTGTGCTACTGCAGCTATATTCTCTGTTTTTCTTGAGAGACGTGCATGGGATTTATTCATCACATCACCTAACTGTCCCAACAGCTCCAATTTTTCATTAATTTCTGTATTGCGGTCCAACAAGGTGCTTCACGACGACACAAAAATGTGTTCGGTTTTTTTTTGCAACTATTTTATGCTTCTCACTTCATTTTTCATATCATGCCTTCAAATAATTAAATGTTCCTTTCGATATCCCACTTGATTCCTACATAACGGAAAACAGTTGCTTTTTTATGACATATTTGGCAGGCTGGTTGATAATTATAATTACAAATACGTAGTACTAAATAATCCTTAAAGATTATAAAATGAAACACGACTTGTTACATTGATAATATATATAAAAATGAGTTTATATTAATTTACTGGTTTGTAATACATACAAGGTACTATGAATACATAATAATAAGAACAATGAAACACACAGACATAACATTTTTAAAAGTTATTTATAAAGGGGAGTTGAAATTTTTTCCCAGATAAAGTTTTTGGTTAATATCTCCTCTGGTTAGAAGGTTGAGTTAGAGCTTAAACTACTCAGAAAAAAATGATATTTTTTTATTTACCATCATTGATAGATGTAAAAATTAAAAAAACTTATTGAAGGAGAGCAAGCACTTTAAACTTTACTCTTTAAAGTTTTAAACTAATTCATATGTCAAATTTCGATGTATCTGTTTCTTTTCTCTCCCTAATCTATTTCGGAACGTTGATCGATTAATAAGTATTATTTTTTATTTAACTGTGATCTATTCTCAACAATTACTGAATAAAATTGTTGAATCCGAGTAAAAAAAAAAACCAATAACACTGAAGTAATATAAGTACGGTCATTACAAAACTTGTAAGTCTTAGGATCGATCTTTATGGTGCATCTTATTCAAAAAATGCTACAACTTACAACTAAAAATGAGGTTGTCCGAATCCATCATAAAAAAGTATGGATGCATTGTACTACAACTTTATGACACCAAAAATTTAATTGATTTATATGCAGATAACATAACCATTATGCTTGAAGCAAATTCTGAAAAATATATAGTAAAAAGGATTGAAATAGTAATGAATTTCTTCATGAAATTAGAGAGAAATCGAGACTTGAAATATATAGAGAAAAAACAAGTATTCTTCCTTTTGGAGCATGGTGCCCCTAGGTAACACAACAAATTATGGGCTGCCATATTAAAAACCAAATTGAGGGACTAGATATAATATAGTGAAATGATGGTGAGGCAGACTCTAATTGGTTGACCCTGAATAATATAAAATCTAAAATTAGATGTTGGAGATTCTCCAATCTGCAAAAAAGAATCGATGCTTACAAAAACCTGGTGATTCCATTGGTAGTTTATAGGGCTACTTCTCTACGCAGATTAGCAGAAGTTACAATGAAGGAAGAAGAAAAGTGGCTAGGAAAATTGTTTCATCTAAGGTACATAAGGCTTGAATTCAAATTGAAGGAGAAATGACACATATATCAATAATTTCACTAAAAACTTATAAAAAGATTTTTATAGACCTGACAACAAATTCGAATACTGAGTGGGGCTTCTAGTCCAGTTTACATAACATTGGGTTATTCATTGTTTGGGCAATAGCTATTTCAATTTAAAAACCTCATAGTTCCTCATACATCAAAAAAAAAAAATCTATCCTCGCTCGTTGTCTTCGGAGAACAACCAATCATTCAAGTTGGAATTTCTTTGCTGGAAACATCTTTGGAGGTACTAAATATTTTTGCACCTTTTACACTGTTGACTAGGCACAACCAATTTTGGGTTCGATTTCCTATGAGAGAAAGGCATTTGCATTGATTTAAAAAATAAACGGCTGTTTCCAATATCGGAACGTTTAAAATTAAAAAAACCTTCCAACCTTTCATCTCTCGTCGTCATCGTTCTCCTTGGCTGTACAAGCAGTCGAAAAACCTTAAGGATTTCAAACGGAGCTGGAAGGCTCGCATTTATTCTCCTAGCTGGACCTATGTAAACCATACAATCAAACACCTTTAGACCCTAAGGATACCCGCAAGACTGGTATTGTAACTTTGTAGATTTTACAAAATCCCTTCAACACTTTATGGACTTGCTCTTCTGTGGCATTTCGGGAGTTTTTGTCTACCTCGATTACATTGTGGTGGCTTCCAACTCACTTGGATTCTTTTAACAGTTTCTAACACAATTGCTATCCTGTTTTAGAGTTTTGAGTAATAATATGCCACATTACTTAATCGATTTTTATTCTTAAATTAATGGCATTGGAAAAAAATATTTACACTTTGTTGATCATTAATTGATTAAGTAGATTTGTTTTTAATCTGAATTTATAATTTTTATTTTTAATTTATGAAAGTACCTTTGGCATTTATAGATAGATTTGTATAAAAATATGATTTGACACGATAGTTTTTATCTTAGTTTCCGAGATTATCAGACTAATGAATAATTGAAATATATTAAATGTAACTTTTAAATACTTTAAAAAAATACTATTCTACACAATCTAGTTTGATGCTTATGTGTAAGCCTGAAATATTTTTCCAATTTTTAGGACAACCCTGAATGTATGTTTCAAAGATATAAAGGACTAAAGACGTCCGAGTACACCAAATAATTCAAAAATGGTTTCAATTTCTCTTTCTTTACTAAATTTTAAACCATTCCTTGTTTGTTTGTTTTTTTGTCTTTTTTGCAATAGCCCTTCTTTTTTTAAGTCAAACGTTTCTTTATCATAGTTTTAAATAAATTGTACCATATTCCTTTTAATAGATTCTTCTTAGAGCACTGATATTTCGTATTTCTTTAGACAAAGGTTACTACTCCATTTCTAAAATATGTTCGATCATCTACTCTCTTTGTTCTATATTAATGAGTTACGTTTTATATAGTGTACATTCTTTACCGATAACAATATCTTTAAAATTTACATATTAGTAGGAGATATGTATATTCACTAGAAGGGATTCAAAAAATGACGGTCACGAATATGAAGATTAAAAAAATACAATATAGAGATTGGGAAATATTAAGCATTAGTATCTATATTTATATACAGTGATTGATATTGGTTAGGGTGTCCTAACTTGCTTTTGTTCCTCCTCCGCTGTAATTAAACCATGAAAGTATTTTCGGCAACTTAACTGGTCTCCCAGCCGTATTATTAACGGAGCTAAGCATTGAGAAGTTATTTTGGGCTTTCATGGTTTTATGGGTCACCCTAACCAACACAAATCACTATATATAAATATAAATACTAATGATTAATATTACCCAATAATCATAGGCGTAGGAATTAGGATCTTAAGGTTGAAATACGTTTTGTCTATGTATATTTATTTAAGAATACATTTTTCAGTAGGCTTTTAAATTTATTCTCAGTGTATTAGGTGGGGATTTTCAAACCAGAACAAGTTTTGACAAACCTGAGATCTATGATACGAATGTTTGATTGTTTAATTCAGCTGACAAAATTATATGAAAAAATACAAAATACTATAGATGCCCCCTGAATAAGAACGGCGGTCACTATTATTGTGTACTTACAAACTGGGCACATGTCCAAGGATGCAATAGATAATAATGTTACTAACTTAATTATTGACCCAGTTTAGGTATGGAAACGGTGATAATAATTTGCCTTACCTCTCAATTTGCTTAATCCTTGAATGAGTGGGTTTATTGAAATTGTTTTGTTTGTTTAAATTGTCAAATACCCTTGTTAGAAAAGGTAAATATTTATAATAAATCAACCTCTTTTTTACATAATTCACTTGTGCAGAGGTAATAGTTTAGACCATTGTCTTGTAAAGTTATTAAAACTGTAGATATTAATTTATGAAGGTCATTGCTAAAAATATGAGAGATTTCAATGTCTTCCCTTCGTATTTATCCAATCACTTCACCCATCTTAGACAAATTTGTATGAGGCTGCCAAGAAAATAATATTTTCGGAAACTTAGCGTCTCTCTTCTCAAGTCTAAAAAAATGTGAGCAAGCAGCTGGTCTCCAAGGCTGTGAATGAGGACCTCGAGTACAGGTCATACCGAATGGCCAAACAACACATCCTCACAGCATCCATAAAGGCCACCAGGCTCACTAACGGTAAGCGTCTCATAAATAACCTGAAGAGCCATGGAGGAAGAATCATCTTCTTCTCCGACGAGAAGAACTGGACTGTCGACAGAAGCTACAACGTCCAGAATGACAGGTGGCTTGCCAACGAGAGAGGAGAGGTCCCTGCAGTCTTCACTACAAAGTTCCCGGGCTCCATTACGAGGGAGTGGAATGTTGTCGATTCTGCGGAAATAATCAGGGCATGCAAATCCTTTAGGGGCAGGATGGAGAAGATGGTGGCTGCTGAGGGAGGACATGTTGAATAAATTTATTGTTTAATATCATGTCTAACTTTTTCATATTAACAAATACACCCCAAATTCCATTTTTATCAAGCAGGTTGAATTTTAAGATAGTTCCAATTTATCGTGGACACCCTGTATATAAATGCAAAGACTGCAACAGAGACACCAAGTGCAATTTCTGCGAAAGTTAGTGACAAAGTAATTCAAGAGATTAGTGGCAAGTACTGTCGAAGAATAAATAATCTAATTCAAGGAGCCATACTAATATAAATTTTGGGAGAATAGATGAGCCTTTTAAATACAGTTAAATTTGTAGAATACTTATCTACTTATAAAAAAAAGCATAAGTCCCTGGCGTTATTAAACTCCCTATCGAATTTCATAAGACTATCGCTTCGGACTTAGCTCCGGTCGTTGAATGTTCCAACGAAGAGATCTTTGACGAAAGTGTTGTTCTGGATTTCATTAGTTTAGAAACTTGGGTGCTGTTCCCTTTAAAAAGAGAAAGATGTCTTAGATATAAGTAATTATAGACCAATTACTCTACTAAACTCATCGTATATAATAATGACGGGCACTATAAGTATGAGATTGGCAAAAGTGATCCCAAGCATTATTACGAGTGAATAGAAAGGGTTAATGAAAGCAAGAATAACCGAAGACATTCCTTGCATTATCCAGGATTCCATCACAGAAACAAAAAATGAGAAAAAAGGTTTTACAGTATCTTTGATATATTTTGAGAAAGCGTTTAACTCGCTTTCTACTTCGGCAATTAATCAAAGGTGCATTCCTCTCTCTCACCCCCCCCACCCGGTTCATCCATATGATTGCCACCGTCCCTCTACGAGCTCCCTGCAAAATAAAGATTGGAGGTTATTCCTGTGGACAAGGAGATTGCTTGTCCCCTTCCTTATTCTTACTGTTGGCCAATAGCCTACACAAGGAATTAATTAGTAATGACCAGATTAAAGGTCTCAGATATCTAAAAAAAACAACTTACAAATCGTTTTGGTACGTGTACGGCCTTTTACTGATCCTTAGGGGTTCTCCAGGGGGATTAACTCAGTTTCTATCTACAACTTTCCAAACACGAAATAAATTTAAAGATTACTTCGGCCTATGAGTGAATATCGACAAAACAGGGGTCCTTACGTCTTATGTGCATGTATTCATACATATTTTTCCATATCTGAAGGTTTCGGAATATTCCTCTCTTTTAGACTTCAAGATGGACGCCTCAGAGGGGGAAATACTTCAATAAAAAGAAACGAGACATAAGTCATTTCAAAATGAGAAAATCTGTATCATTTTTACTCATCCCTCAAACTGATTTTCATAGACAAAATAAAGATTGGAGGTTACTCCTATAGACTCCTTTGTAGGAGTACGTTATTTGAAGCGAGTGAGGGTTATTTTTTAACTCCTGCATGTTCGGACCAAAATCATATGTATTAAAGTTGTATTCGTTACATATAAAATAACTCAAAAAAATACAAGTAGGACAAATTAAACTTGTATTGAACAATTTTCTCCAAATCATTTGAATAATTATTACTTTAATTGAATTTTGTACTTTATTGTGTTGAAATATTTTTGTTTAAGGCATAGGGTTTTCTTTTTTGAGTTTCATGAATTATATTCATTTTTAAAGTTTTTCATAAAAATATTAATCAAAGTGTCAGAATTTTTGGAAATAACAGTCTAAATTATTGTCGCAAATATTACACATCAATTTAATATTATAATAAAAATTCACAGTTTTTATGATAAATAATTTCCATCATAGATACAAAGAAATCTTATAATTAGCACACTTTAAAAATATTCCTCTAGCGTCCGTATTTTATGGAATTGCTTTATATAGATTTCAGGAAACAATACAAATTAAAGAAAATAGAATATGAAGGATATACTAGGCCTCCTCCATTTATCACATTAATGAAAGAATGATTGACTCTTTGAGACTCATACCCCATTACTCCTTCTTCAAAAGCAATACTGGGGGGAAGATCTTTAAGTGAACAAAATTTGTATTGACTAGAGTTGCATGACATCTAACATTGACCAAACTTTGTGGTGTTTTCAAGACGCTCAACTAGTAATTCACTTATAAACATAATTAACATATATACATGTATATTAATAGTAAAACAGGATAAAGAAAAAGATTATCACAAACTAGTAAAGTAGTTACTTTACCGGTCCCTCGATCTGGTTGATGTTTTGATAAATAAGAATGTACATTTGGCCCAAAAATGATATAATATATATTGATATAAGCGATACTATGTTTTAATTCAACTTAAAATGATATTTTCATATATAGTTATTGATCTAATAGAATAAAAAAAGTGGACCGGCTATTTGTGTTACAAAAAAGATTTTTTACGGACACATTTTTCTCTACAACCAGTGATCATACAAAAAAAAATGAATTTTTTTTTAATGCTTGATGAATTCTGATTTATTTTATTTAATAAAATCACATCCACCCTCTGTTGTAGTCTCTATATCAGTCTGGAAGCGCGAGCAGACCTTCGCCACTTTGACCGACAAGTTCGTGTTTCGGGTTGCTGGGGGTTCAATTGGTTGGTTATTCACCATGATTAATTACACTAATGAAAAAAATCAACAGTTTATTTACCCATTGATTAAGATAGTATGTTCTGTATCGTTTTTAGATCAAAAATGAAAACACAAAATTATTCTTGATCCATTATTTTGGAAATAACAAAAGTAGCGTCACACTTAGCGGAATAACTCACATATTGTCATGAAATTTTTAACTACTTCAGCATCTTCTTTTACTTTAGAGAAACTTGACATTTATTTTATTACGTCGAATAAGTTCCACGTTTTAGATCATAACTAAAAACATTATATATATATATCATTTAATTGGAGCGAGTAAAAATGAGATTTTATTCTATTCCCTTGCATGTTTGGGCGCAAAATAATCAAACATATATAGTTATAGAAAAGGAATGCTACTATAGGCTTAGGTAACAACAGCAACAAATTGCAACTTGTTTCATCTTCTGAGTTTTACAGAAGATTCTGTGGTGGAGCTAACGAAGATGCTGAGTCAATTACTGGATGTCGGTCTAGGTATCAACTTAAAAAAGGAGAATCGAAAGTCCTGGATAAAACGCAGGGCAAAATAACGTTCCATCAATTTACAAAAGATCCAGATAGACTCTGAGTGGGGAAAGGGGAAATTCCAAGAGATTAGACAAATTTCTCCCAATCATTGAATAAAATGAAAACTTGCTCTTTACGTTTTCCAGGTCCAGATTTCCTGAAAGAGTCGATAGATTCTGGTAGTTTCCGAATGAAGAAGCGAAAATATTCAAAATAGACGAATAGAAGATTTAAATGTGACGTCATTCCTTGTTGGTTCTGATAGTTCAAATATAATATTTTTTCTTCTCTTAACCGTATGATCCCCTTTTTTTTTAAAAAAAAGCAGAAGAGTTCCAAATTAATTACAATTTCTTAAAGTTCTTGAACTGACTTGTGATTTTCTGCTCCCTCCTTGGGCCGAGAAACCCCGGGCAACCCTTTGTTAGTAATCATGAAGCTAGAGCTTTCACAGTAGATTTACTTTTGTGTTGTGCGTTAAAAATTATAGCACTTATCTCTAATACACAAAAATATTTGAAGTTAGGTTTGTATTATTATAAACTAAACTAAATTATTTCATTGCAACTAATTAGATAACAAGGCTTGACGCTTCGTTAGTGAAATGTTAAAATCTAAATTTGATAAAATTGCTCCAAATTTTTTAAAACAGATTTATTCCACGGAATAATGTTCCAATATGCAATTTTTTAAAGTTATAAAAAAGTATTTCCTTTTAATCGTTTGTAAATTTTGCAACTTTTTATCAAGATTTGATGAACTTACTCCCGTTTAAGTTGCTTTTTTTATACAAAGTATACCTACTTTATTTTATTGTAATATCATTGTAGTATTGTATGGTTATTGTAGTATGAATCCTCCTTTCTGCTTTATATAAGCTACACCTTCTACATTGCATTGGATATTCCTCCTACAAATCTACAATATAAGTGATGTTCATTAAGCTGGCCCCATGTGGGATATTATAAGATACAATCATTCAGGTAATCCTTATTTATGGTTTGCTGGATGTTTCTACAACAGTCATGAGGCTTCCAAATCCTTAACTTGAAGGAGATGAATCCATAACTGGTACAACTTTGAATTTTGGCATAAATTTATGAAACTTTACAAAGCCTGTGTGCTGTCAAAGTCCATTTATCAGTCATATAATACTGATAATTACTTAATTCATAGACGTAGAATTTGTGAGTGATTGCTCAATCACTCAAAAAATTTGTGAAATGGATTATTTTTCTAAACTGGTATGAAATAAAAAGAGAAAATTAGATTTTTAGTTAGATTATACAAAATTTGATATTTTTCGAGGGAAAATCAATCTCCATTTTGCATCCATATAAAAAGACTCCTGAAGATCACAATAACTTCAAATTTACTTCAACTACCAATATGAACGTCGATAAGCATGTTTAAAACTATCAATACTGACCGAGGGCAAAAATGAATGTAAGGAAACATTTCTAAAATTTTGATTTGTCCCTATAATATAGCAATTTTTTATATGAACTATGACTAATTTTAAACAATAATTGCGTTAAATTATTCTTAGACCACGGTATTTTCTTTATTAGAAAATGCTCAATTTGTATATTTTGGATCCTCATTTTTCGAAATTTTGGTGCACCTTTATTCTTATATTTTTGATCAAAAATTCCCTCAGAAATTCTAAGTCTACTAATTAGTATCTAAATAAAAACACAATAAACCAATTGAGTGTCATTTATACCAATGGAGCTTTGAATAGGCCGTATTATCCTGAACATTTAGTAATATTGGCCGATTCTAGGTCTTCAAAAAGGCATCCAACTTCGAATATGTTTGTGTGTTAGAAATAAGTGCTAATAATTTTAATGCACAGAATCGACGTGAAGTTTTAGTTACAGGACCATAATAGATGAAAAAATATAGGTTATTTTGCAAAAAAAAAGTATCAAATTCCGCTTACTTACTTATTAAAGACAAACTATGATTATCTCTATTTTTATATTTATCATATTTGTGTGAAATAATTGAATTAATTATATTGATTGAATATGCTTCAAATTAGAAACAATTTACAGCAAACAACTTCAAGCCCATCAAAGAGGAGAACTGTTATGCTATTAATACCCATTAATTCTCAAGAGTCCTTTTTTTGCTTATCATGGACTTCTTTTCTGTTTATTTAGAGCTACATAACTTTTCTCCAAAATGAAACATCACCGGCTCCAAACAAAGCCATATACACCATATTCAAGTCGTTAAATTTGTGACCATCAGTTTTGTGAACTTCTTTGGCCTTGAATCTTTTAGGAAGTATTTTTTTGGATATCCCTTTATTATATATGGAAATACTCATGTATTTGGACGCCTCTTTCAAGAGAGAGCTCATTGGAAATAAGAAGTAATAGTCCTCCTTATTTGGTTAAACTTCATCAAAATCTCCAAAGTGGACTTTGTTTTCATATGTTTTGTATATATCCGACCTAGCAATAAAAATAAAAATATTAAATGATGAGAATATTTTAAATATGTTGAATCGTAATTTTGTACAATTATCAAAACGAGCTTTTTAACAACTCGCAACTACCCCCTTCAAACGTCAATATTTGTACAAAATATTGGTCATAATGTCACTTTTTTATCAGCTAAGTACATATACTTGAATAATACTCAATCATGCACGTAAAATTGCATTGGAAAAAATGCACTGGAGAAAATTTCCAGTGATTTATTTACTTACAAAATTAAAATACTTTGCCCAAACTTTGTTTTGTGGAATGGCAAGGCCACCAAGCAAGTTAAAAACCACTTCATAAAGGATTTAGTCACTTGTGAATACTTGAAAAATGACCACAGAGTCCGTGGGGTCAAAAATTCAAAAGTACATTAACTACGCAGCTGACAAAGAAAAACAATTATTTATGAACTAGTGTATTTTTAAATGAGACAGTGTCAGTAAAAGCGGGACGTCTGGTCAATCTACTATAACCCGTATGAAAATGAACATATGTTCACGGCCTAGGAATTTATTTAACAGTATTTGGAGGGATCCACATACTTTGTCAAATGTTGGCGGTGATTCTTAACCTGGTTCTTGGTCCTTCCGTATTTTCAATTAACTCATGAACTTGAAGTTTATTTTGGACCATTTGAAAGAGGCTTCTATGCTTGTGAAGTACCACCTACCACCCAGTATTTTAAACTGACTGATATCTTTGCCGGAGTCCTAATTAATCTATGATCTCGGGTTCATTTTGAAGTATTCGGACGGATCCTAAATGTCTTTTGAAGTGACGACTTTGAATTTTCCACAAAGGGAACTTTCTCTATTTTAATTATCCATTGCCAATTTTCTCCAGGGCAATTCTCCTATAACTATGGATGAATAATTTGTAGAGTGCAAGGAGAAGGTGGGCTGAAACCTAAACCACTGAATGAAGAACTTTATAAAGAGTTTAAAGGGAAAAAATTGACTATTGTTATAGACATGATAACCTTTAATGTTAAAAAAATATATAATTATTCTTTGTGCATTTAAAAAAAACTCAAGTTTAACACAATCAATGAAAAAAAAAAAATATGCACTTAACGTTTCTCCATTTTTAATCTTAAAACTATTATTTTTAACTACATTTTGCCCATCCATATCTATTGATACCTACACAGCCTTCATGAATTCACATTTTTAACTGAATTAATAAGCTAAAAGATGCGGAGGCATACGATATGAGTGAAAATGATAATATGACGTCATATATGGGTTTATAAAAAAGAACTCCTTGGTCCTTGGGAAGTAAGTTACTAATTAAAGTTTCCTAGGCTTTAAATTATGAAATACCTAAAGTCAGCTCTTTTATATTAGAAAGAGTCAACAGACAAAAACATCCGAAAAGAATATATATATATATATAGTATATTTATATACACGCAAAACAAGTCGCAGTATACGGCAACCCCCATTTAAATTACAATAAATTTATCAGGCTGAACAAATCCGGAGTGGCGATTCAAAACTTCCAATAGCATAAAAGGGGATTTTTATGGAACCCAGAAAAAACAATTCAAAACCAATTTTTGATATGTTTAAATACTATATGAGTTTAGATCTATTTTTTATTAAATATGCCCTCCCTCACTAGCAATATCGAGTGTCATATTGTTACTGCAGAAGTTGTTTTTTTCTCTTTCTTTGCGTTATGGGTCTTCAATCGACTTCTTGATGTTATAGAATAGAGATGCCAACTGTCTTTATAGCCTTCTTGGCAATGACACCGGCAGAGAGGAGATTGTAAACGTATTGCCTTTTTTACTGCTGCTTCGACATTTTTCGACATATAGGCATGTAAATTAAAAAAGAAAAACTTTTTTACTTTTGTTTCAGCTGACGTTAGTTTTCGTAATAAAACCTTTTAATTAAAAATAACAGGAATAAAATTGTAACTAAATGACTCAACAAGTTTTGACTCCCCACTCAGTAATACTTATGATGATAGAACATAAATAGAGATGTGAAATTATCCAACAATGCATTGATTGTTAATTTACAAAAAAAAGATTAATGTTAATTGAAGGAAAACTGTAATTATTCGTTCTTTTTCAAAAATTTGATGTGTAGGAGATTGATTATGAGAAAAGAAGGAGAAACATACAAAAAAATAGAAAGTATATTTTTATTTTTGCTACGTAACGCGGCAATAGTGGTTGGTTATTCCACACGGCGTTATCCCACTAACACCAGAATGACTACTATATCTGCCTACCAGCAGTTGATGTTTTTCCATCTTTTCCTCTAATCAGTACGCTCTATATTGATTGGGATGGATTCAAATTAGTTTTTATTAAACCTCAGCCAATTGTCAACTATTATTAAATCATAACTCCGTGATTAGAAGATAGATCTAACTAGAATCGGATTTTATGCCTTCTTTGGAAGGAGGGAGAGGGGTGGTTGTTCGTGATACGATAAATGTAACGATTGGTACAAGGTTAGTATAATAACAATGATTAATCAGAAATAATGTTCCCGTAATGCGGATCGTAGGTCCAAACTTCAGGTTAAATACTTACAGTATTCGAGACAAGTATTCGTGTATTTTGTTTTCAGATCCGAATCTGAAAATTCGGTTAACTCAAAATTTACCCAAAATATTTACTAGAATATGTACGTATAAAGATTTGAACTGACCCGGATCATAGAAAATATAGATCTATTTCATCTTGACTTTTTATCCGAGCAATTGTGTGTATTATTTGTATTTATCTCAAAACGTATTTTAAATTGATATTGGTATATAGTTGATAAAATAATATTAATAATAGAAAGCTATCTGTTGAAATAAAATGTCTTGAAATTTCTAACCTTAACCTTTTACATGCAACTTGGTGTCCGGTAGAATTATTGTAGCATAAATGTTGGCGATAAAATCGTTGGCGTTCTTTGCTTGGTAAAATCGTGTTGTACATATTCACTGTGACACAAATTTTTGTGGGTAATACAATCGATAATCAAAATAATCATTATAAGCTAAATAATTATGAATAATTTCATTGCAATACAATATTATACTCGCTGAATCAAACTATTGAATGGTTTTAAAAAAATCCACCAGAGTCGCTTCTCTGAACATCATCAAGTTCTTCTAATCTAAAATATCAAATTACCTTGAGGTTGAACAGTTGAAGTACAAGGACCCAAGGCAGTTTAAATTTCACTGCCGCTACATTTCCAAGCATCAAGGACCCCTTCTAATATGCTACAATAAATACCAACCTACAGGATCCTCTGCCTCTCTGAGCATCATCGAACCGGTTGGGGCGTATTTTGAGATATAAGCAGGAGTTTTTGAAGCTCAAGAAAGGGAAATCGGAGGAATTTAACCCAATTTGAGATACAGCAGCATACTTACCCAATCTGTGGGTTAGAATGTGTTATATGATATAAGAAGGGGCTCAATGTTTAAATAAGCTAACCTGACTCGGGCCTAGTAGTTCATCTGTACAACCCATGGAAAGGGGTGTATTATAAGACATTAGAAGGGGTTATTGATTCTATGAGAAGTGGCGGTGACGGGAGAATTTAACCTCAGTCCTGGCCCAACTTAAACTACTCAGAACAAAATCATATTTTTTATTCATCATCATTGGCAGATGTAAAAATTAACGAAATTTATTGAAGGGCATCACTCTCTTTCAAGTTTTAAGCAAATTGATATATCAAATTTCGATGTTTCTGCTTTATTTTCTCCCTAATCAATTTTTAACACGGTGATTGATTGATTATTTTTCGTTTAACTGTAAGCTATTCTCAACAATTACTCAACCAAATTGCTGATTTGGAGTAAAAAAACGAAAAACTAATAAGCCTGAAATAGTATAAGTCCGGCCATTATAAAATTTGTCAGTCGTGGGATCGATCCTTACGTTAATAAGTTATAACAAATGCATGGTTTAATACAAACCGCGTTACACCGTCCACGGCATACGGTTCGGTACCGTATAAAACTAAAATGTTTTTTTTTTTTTTTAATGAAATTAATTTAGTTTTTCGTACAATTTCAATATCATATTCTTTATTAATTTATTTTTTTAGTTAATACAAATAAATCTTTCTAAATAATACATCAGCTTTCTAACAAAAAGATTGGTATAAAATATGCATACACGGGCTATATAATACTATTATTCATGAATTAATACTTTTTTGCAAACATATGTGCTTGTTTACATTTTCCGGTAATATAAAATACCAATTAGCAGTCACAATATCCCCAGCTGCCGAAAAAAGTTATTTCTTTGGATAGAAATGTAACTGTAGTTGCAAGGTATCTTAAAGGTAACATGGAGACATGGGGAAATATATTTAAATTATCTCTCCGCCATAACCATAGGTTTGTCTTAATTGGTCAGTAATTTTTCATTTTTTAAATTATCCTCCATTTTTTGTATTAACAAATACATTAATTATTTATTATTTAAAAAGATGCTTATGGATTAAAATCTAACATTACTATCTAATTCTATTAATTAAAAAAAAGAATAATAACAAAAAAATCTTATAATTTCAAAATATTTAATAATTGATTTTTTATCTACGTACCCCACCGAAGGTAAAAACGTACTGAAAAGTAAGGGTCGTACTGAACTGAACTGCGATACATTCTCGGACCCTACCAGTCCTAATACAGATCTCAAGAAAAATGTGGGGAAAAATGACTTTTGAATAATGATTGTGATGAATATATTGAAATATAAAATACTATTATTTATTGTTGTTAAAGATTCTCTAGAGGAAATTGTATGATTGGGAAATTTTCCTTTGTCAACAGACCATTGATCTACTTTTAGACTTAAGTGTTATATAATGTACAGTTCAATCACGTTGATGATTTTAAATAGGAATCATATCTTCTTCTATTTTCGTTGCTTCGTAATGATGGACATAATAAGATGAATTGTTTCTTAAAACCCAAAAAAAAAAAAAAAAAAAAAATGGGGGAAAATTTTATTTCATATAAAAAAAAAATTATTTTAGTATATACAAAATAAGGTTGTGCAGAGTTCAGATTCTACAGTGATATCGGGTCATTTTTGTCCAGACTCAGTTTGATAACAGGCACTTAAAACAAGATGCGTTGCTACAAAGTTAGTGCCAAGGAAATCATCTTAGATACAAACAGGGCTGCATCTACCTTATACACAGAGTAAGTAGTGCCCCAAGCTCCAGCAGGGGCCCCGAAAAATAAAGTTGCATAGCACAATGTTTTTCAAAGTGAAGAAATGAGGGGAGCTAAGGGGGGGGGAGGGTAAAGTGCAGGAAAATGGTTGGTCTTATTTGGAGAACTACCATATGATTTTGGGCCTTTTCCAGTTTCTTTTATATGCAAGGTTGCGTGATACAATAAAGGTAACGACATGTTTCATTTAGATAATATTATGCAGATGTAATATTCAAAGGTTATATACCAAAATACAAGAAACGAAAATAAACACAAGAACTGAGACTGAATGTTGTATACAAAGTCTTTTAATCTGTTCAGCCGAGTTTTTCATAAAGCTACTGTCAATAGTATGAATACTACAGGTTGTTAATTGTATATCGAATCCCATTTTAGTATTTTTTTGCACTAAGCTTGAACCATTATTTTTTTTATAATGTAATATGTTTTATCAAAGTATTAAAGAACGGCGCTCAATCGAGTGTTGCTCATAATTCTTGAGCGATAGCAGTGGATGTTCTTTTTGACTGCCCAGTTCTATTGATGGTAGTCAGTTGTGTCAAAGGCGATGTGGCTCTGAGATAGCCAGAAGACAAACTTGTTAAACCATCGGAGAATGAGGAATAGTGATCTCCGCAGTAGCAAGATATTCAATGTTTTCCATCAAGGTTCCACAGGTATATGGAACAAATTAGGACTTTACCGGCAATTTAGTGAAACTTTATCCATCGGTCTCAGCAAGGAATTTAAAAACATTAGGTTTGATTATCAAATAGTTTGAAAATATTACCAAAAGTTCAGTCAGACTGTGTTGTTGCTGCTTTATTATGTTTTTTTTGTTGTTGTTGTTTTGTTTTGCTTTATCATTCTTATGTATAATGACCCCCTTTTTCATGAAGTAAACCCCTAATTATTTTGTTTTAGTGGTTTACACTTTATTTTTTTTTTTAGATCTTTCGGAGGAAACTAATTTTCTACTATAATGATGAATTATATTACTTATTTAATGCAATTTTCTGTCGATATTTTTTTATTTATATTTTTATGCGCGGATATACATATATAAATTAAGCATGGCAAAAAAAGAAAAAGAAAAAAAAGAGCTAAGGGTTCTGCTGCTATTAAACACTGTAAGTATTTCATTTAAAATAAACGAATAAATCTTTTTAATTTTCCAATTTTTTGATAAGACTCAGATCAGTTTTACTGAGGCTTAACAAAACAATAGTTTCAACCAATTAGTTTCAAATGATTATTTACTGTCTGCCTTAGTTACAATGACCTACTAAATAACATTTTATTAATCATAATTATTTACATGAAGGTGTAGAATCAAAGTTAAAATTACCAGATGTACAATATAGGGCGTTCAACTTTAGAACGATTAGTCTTGTACGCGTACTAGAGTCAATTTGATGTATTCGGACTTGAATTGATTTCTCACATTCTTTCCAAGTTACATTGAATCCAGGGATTAAAGATTTAATCCCTGGTTATCCTTAGCTGTACTTTCCTAACGGGTGAAATGCTTTGCAATAATTTGCATAAAGTTCTCGTCCTTTATTTCTATATTTGCCAAAATCTTCACTTCTCCAAATTGTTTGAACAATTTAACAGCGCCCAACTAGTTTATTCACATAGCGGATAATAAATGTTTTAAAATTTTTATTTATATAATGAAATTCATAATTTTGCGTTATAAACTCCAAATAACATAGCAACATATACCCATGATAAAATTTTTCAAAATGAGCAGTCTATCTTTTATTTTTTCAAAAATTTGCGAAATTAAAATTGTGGAAGAAAATTGCAAAAAAAATGTTTTGGAGTAATTTTTATAAAAGAAAGGTAGTTAATAAAATTTATTGGCAATATAAAGAGGAACACAAAACTACAAAGATTTAACTCGTTGAAAAAATAATCCTCCATAACTGTTTCATTTCTTCAAATATAGAAAAAATAAAGTGTTCTGGAAATTAAAAGTACAAATTTGTATTTGTCCAATCCCAAGTCCTTGAATATTTCCATGGAGTTTTCAGATGTAACTCAAGCACATTTCAAGTTTATAAGTAAAATATAGGGTCCATTCTGTTAAAACTTGTCTTGAGTCCACAAAATACTAGCTTGAGAGTCAGAGTCGAGTTGCAAGACTTAGTTATGAAGTCCAAGTCAAGTTTTGAGTCAATTTCCCACCTCTGGCAATGATTGAACATTGTATTTTACTTTTATTTTTTATACCATTAACGAAAATAACAAATCCTAAATGTATAATTGAAAAGCTCTTTTTCACTATGGCAGGATATTCAAAAAAGGAAAAAGCGAAGAACTTATTCAATTTCTTCTTTCCACACTTAAATTTTAGAGTGTGAAGCGTGTGCCATCTAATGCATTAAATTAAGTAACAAAATGAGGAGCAAAGTGTTAAAAAATCTTAGCCTAATTACCCCGTTCTTCCTTTTCTCCTTTCCTCTTACGTAAATTGGAAAATCTACTTGATATAATTCCTTGCATTTACCCATCACTGAACTGGGACACAAATTGATTAATTACCGCCTGTAACACTTAAAACACCATCGAATCAGAGCAAGACAGAAGTACTAAAAATATTCTTAAAGAAGAAGTGTATCTGTGTTCGCAACTTTTATATTTTTCCTGAATACAAAATTTAAATGCATTTTTTCCCATGTAAAATAATTTTTTGATTTTTAAATATATGCTGAAGTAAAAGCAAAATACTTTCATTTGACTCAAGTAAGAAAAGACTTGAAAAACTTTGTGTTATAGTTAAAAAATAAGGCCAAACAATTCCTTGGTACTCCCACATGTACTCAAATACAGCTATTATTAAATGATTATCAAGTGTAATATTAATACTACTTGATTCTTGTTACAAAAAATAGAGTCTATTCTGGCAAAGTATTATATTTGTTATAGATTTTTGATTTTTAAAACGTCAATCATATTATTACAATATTATATTTAATATTGTTTCCTTTTTTATGTTCGTATTGAGTTTACAAAAACCTACGCAGCTGTGTAAAATGTTTAAAAATAAATAAATCAGGGGTGAGCTTGGAGTAAGGACAATAAAGGGCTATTACTAAGGAAATAGTTTTTTTTTCCAAAATGCCACGAAATATACTGATTATAGGTGATTATTATGTCTTTTATGCAGCTCCTTAGTTCTTCTAGAAGGATATAATGATTCTGCAGAAGAACGGAAGAAATGTTTGTACTCTTGAGCAAAGAACCAAATAATAAATGTGATTAGGTTAAGGGTTCATTAATGTCAATACTCAAAACTGTTCTTTTCAAATTTTCTAAAGTCGAATTTTAATTCATATACAATATGAATAAAGATAAAAATGAGTAATTTAATACACAAAGTCACCTTTTTAGAAGTAAAATCCTTAAATTGTTTTTTTTTACAAGTCAACTTATTAATTTTTTTTAAAGTATGGCTTGGAGAATAAATACATTTTATTATATTTCATACCAGACAAAATATGTAAAATTTAATCTTAATCGGGTATCTTCTTGATTTGTAATCCAATCCTTTCAACACTCTCAAATTTAAACAATCGGAAATTAACCAATATTTATTCGGGAACCTTGTTAACTGGGTCTTGTTATTTTAAGTAATGACCAAAAGTTTTAAGTCTTGGTATCAAATCAAACACTTACAGGAAACTCTCCTTGCGCAAAGTTATACACTTCTATCCTGTAAATATATAGGCACAGTAAGTACAAACTCAACGACATCTATAAAAGTTATTGTGTATCTCAAAAAATCAAGTAATTAAAAATGGACGTTTTTGAGAATTTTGGGTGTGTGTATATAGAATATAAATGCTTCGGAGCATTTGGAGAAATATATAATCAATAAAAGGAATATCTTTGACTTCAAGTTACATATCATATAAGATACATAAATCGACAATAACAAAATTCTTATGCTAAAAAATTGTTGGGGTATCCTAGTGAATTATATTTCAATATCTTTCTATGTTTGTACATTTTTTTTATGTTCCTTTAATTGATTAAATTGTCCATGGATGGAGTTGCACTGATTAAGTAAAGTATGTAAACATTATATTATTACAATTACTCCATCTAACCTAGGAATATTTTGGTGAAATCCATATACATATAGTATATTTCTTTCTCTAGGAATCACCGCAGTGCAAATGTACACTCATCAAGTTCAAGAGAATAACTCCCCAGCGTGCTGTCCATAAGCTATGACTATTCCACTGTTTGTACAGAATTGTGGACGTGTAAAGTATTGATATATGATAATAATATCAATACCTAAATATCGTATCATGATACAATACACGTATTTTTACAGCCACACTTATTACCTGAAACAAATGTTACATTATCAATATTTGAATATAAATGTACCTTAAAAATGTGCGTTCTACAAAATTGAAGGACATTTAACTTATAAGCCTTTAAAAAACGAGTGTGAAAAAATGAAATTCCTTCTTGAATTGACTTCAGTGTTCATTTCCTTTATATGCATTGCTTGGTCAAGTAAGTATTGATCCTCATAGACAAGCCAAAATATTCCAGGACATTTCTATTACAGAGAAGTGTAAAACTTTGGATGGATATAATTGCGTATTCCCGTTCAAATTTAAGGACCGTACATATTCTATTTGTACAACAATTGAGAGCAATCTATCCCCCTGGTGTGCAACATATACTCCTTATTCTCGTGGATGGTGGGGTTATTGTCCACCAAGCTGCTATAGTAAGAATTTGGCAATATTTTATCTACCACCTTAATTTGTCTTCTTTATTAAGCCTGCGGGCTGTCAGCTTCTATTTCGAGTTCGTGCAATGATGATCTCGCAAGAATTGCTTCAAATACAGATTTTCCATGGCATGTATTGATAAGGAGAAAAGAAACATTTGATTTCACTTTTTGCAGTGGAATAATTGCAAGTGAAAAATGGGTTATGACCACTGTTAGTGGTTTAAATACTTTCAAAGGCCAGGGAAAAACAACAAAATTAGTAAGAAAATAATAAATAGATGCAGTCTTCATTTTCCGCTTCAGGAAAACATCAATTTTCCCTATTCCTAATTACATAATAATGTATGTATATCCACCTATTCAAATATAAATTGTTATTAGATACAAGTTGGGAGTTCAAAAATGACAGAAAAGTATTATATTCAGACACGTAAAGTTGAGAAAACTGTGCTACATGAAAAGTTTGATCCAAAGACTGGAGTAAATGACATTGCCTTATTAAAAGTTGTAGAAAAATTCAAGCTTACTGATTTGGTTATTCCATTATGTATGAATATAGACCGATCAATAATACAAGAGGGAGCATATGGAACAGGTAACATTTTTGTGAAGTAATAAAGTAAAATTGACGTATTAATATTCAAATATGTACATATATAGTGAGCGGGATTAGTATGACTGACAGAATTGTATTACAAGGGGATAGATTAACTATTAAAAAAACAAATTACGTAGCTTGTAACCAACCAGGAGTGTTTTGTACTCTTCCAAATCATGGCTTAAAGGCTGTAGCTTCTGGAGCATCTCTTGCAATGTGTGTAAATGGAAAATGTACTCTGGTCGGTCTACTATCAACAAGATTAAGTTCATATAGTCCTGAATACAATACGTTTTACAGTTTTACGAACATTGCCTACCACTTGCCATGGATTAATAAGAATTTAAAATAAAAAGATTTGAAATGATAATATTTCGATGTATTTCTTTGATAAAACAATTATAATTTCAATAAAATTACGGAACAAAGGTAGAATAAATTTAAACCAGTATAGCACAAAGGTTTTTAGGCGGAGTTGGAAGGATTTTTTCGAACATTGCGAGCTCTTGTTGGTATGGAAAATCATTCAGGTTGTCCGGTAGATTTTCATACTGATAGTATGGTTGGCATAGATTGTCTGCAAGAAAAAAAAAAAAGAAGAAACAGCAACAAAGGGTAATGGCTGATATAGGCAGATTGAAAAGTGCTGTGAATATGTCATTGGGCAAAGGCCCATTACAATATTACAATGAATATGTGAATGCACTAGCTAAACTGGGATTTAAAATGACTGAAAAATCTACATTGGAGGTCCCACTGGCCACAGCAAAAATTGAGATATGAAAAAAAGTCATTATATATGGTTGAACGAGTGATGGGGTGATCCAAGTTGTCGGCAAACAAAGTACTCTTTTCCTCATCGTTGTGAGGGATGAAAATATATAAAGAGAGAAGAACATTAAATAAAAAGTTTTTAAGTTTAGTGACCGGTCACTTGAAGAAACATCCATAGAGTTTGGCGGAGGATGACTCATGTAGATTATGTGGAGATGAACCAAAATCTCCTGTATAACTTATAACAAGATATGATGCCCTAGAAACCGTAAGGATAAATATATGGGGTTTTAGTTGAGATTTACAATGGAGCAAAAAATACATTTTATTCATAGAATTATTGCCACTGGCCGTTTAAAAATGTTTTATAGAAGTTTGTGATTTTGATAGTAATCGCAAACTGTCTTGAAATAACATTATGTGTGTTGATTTTTTCTTTAAGAGAGGATTTTATTTTCATTGTGGTGTGTTTACGTTTAATTTATTATTAGTTTATGTTTTGGTTTGGAAGTGGTGTTTGTTTTAAGTCTTTTATATAATATTTTATTTTATTTCTAACAATTTTAAGATTGCATTTTGATACGGAATATACCTCAACTTCTGGGGTGTATGCTATACGCACAGGTTGCTGCATTAAATTGGAGTTTCCGTGACCTTGGCCGACTGTGTCGTCGCATATGCTAGGGGTAAGAATAGACTAAAAAGGTAATTTAATTTTTTTACAAACTAAACGAACATATATTTGAGCATGAATATTGAAAATAAGGAAAGTGAGAAAATCCAAGGTGTTTTTTTTACTTTGTATACACATACACAAAATTATATAAATATATAATTGACAGAACCGAAATGACGAAAGTTTGGAATTTGGTATCGCCGATATTTTTTAATTTTAATTTTATTTTTCTAAACAAGAAAATAACCAGAAAACGTCTAAAAAATGATCCTTCATGGACGCGTTTTTATTTGAAAATCTGTAAAATGTGGAAAAAAGGGAAAATTTTATGTTTATTTTTTAAAGTTATCGATTTGAATCCAGATACATGATTTTTATGTTATTACGTATTATAGATTAAACATATGTTTTGAAAAAATATTCGACAATATTTTTACAACTTACCAAAAATATCAAAATACGAGATTTTAGTTTTTATTAACTTAGTTATCTCGTTCATGATTATATTATGTATATATTTGTAAATTTGAATCAATATTAAAGCATTATATGGCCACATGTATCACAAGGTCCTGGCATAAAAGAACATGTAAAGTCAACTTTCTGCAGAAAATTCTTTATTTATAGCCTCTAAGGCGATCTTCTTGTACAAACACTTATCAAATTCCATGGGAAAACTTCGCACCAGTAGTGAAGATCCAGAAGATATAATATCAGATTATGGGAGCGAGTGGATCACTGCAAGGAAACATGGAGATCATAATTCACTTATTCAGGAGTTACTAAGGAATCATACATTTATTTTAAATATACAAAATTAAACAATTAGAATCATATAACTAATAATAACAATAAATTATAAATACAGAATATTGAAATAATAGATTGATCCAAATAATATTCTGACATCAGAATCCCGTTAAAATGTCATAAGTTTAGGTTGCAAAACACAAGCGAGACGTGGAGTTTAATGGAAAAGATCATCACCCTTTTTTCCTCATGTGGAAGTTTCTATATACACAGTGTGCACAGGATAGATATATCTCCATAATCTAAATAATTATTAATAATAAAGTAAATGTCAAAAAAATTAGACAATAAACATACTAACATAAATGTAAAATGAAATCCGTCTTAAAGATTTAGAGCAAAAGCTAATTATGTAGTAATGTCCGGCGATATTAATCCTTATTAAGGGCATCAAAAAAAGATTCCCCTCCCTGTTATTCCTGCATGTATAACAATATACTATTATGATAAAGGATACACTTACTGTTAGATGGTACAAAGTTCAGAGTTCCATTTCAAAATTATTAAATATATTATACTCATTACTGATAACTTTGCTCTTAATTTGGCGTGGATGACTCTAAACATGCTTAAAATTATCGTAACTTCACAAATTACAATAGGGGTATTTCTATAAATGACATCATTACCAACATTCTCCATTAATTTAATGATGGTTCCTCGGGAAGGGACACCTTTATCAGAATATTTCTTCATAAATTTTTTGAATGTAAGATGATTAAGAATGTATAAAGTGTCAATAAGCATCTTTGTGAGATCAGAGAAATCAATATCCATGCTCTTGATATGAATTTAATTGTAGACGGAAGACTAAAGGTACATTTATATCAAGAAATCTGAAACGCCATCTGTTTCTTGTCCGTTAAGTATTTTTCAAATTCATGGGCTTCCATTTCCAGAAATCCAGACAGATGACAAAGTTATTTTAGGAATTTTATTTAGTTGTCTATCGAGTTTGAGTTATTTACATATTTGGCTTACAACCACCTGGTTTTGGGTCATCTCTTTGTTTCTATTTGGAAGACGGTGGCGTGATACAATAAAAATAATTACGTGTGTAGTGTTGTTTACCAGTCCATATGTTTTATTCTATATTATTCAGAATGAACTCAATATAAACTTAAAACGAGAGGACAATATGAGATATAATATTGTGTATTGTAATAAGTATGACGGACGTTTTAAAATCAAACTGTAACATTTATTGGTTAAAAAATTTGTAAATAAAGGTATAACTCAGCCTTTCATCTTTTAACCGATTTTGAGGACATTACAGTGGAGTCCTTTGAGGTGGGAAATTCAAATTTATAAAAAAGTTGTATTTATCAATAATATCTAAGTTATGTATTAATTTATGAATATGTCATATAATACTATTTTATTTCATTAACAGAGAGAACTATTAGTGTAGGTTTTTAAAATCACAATACAAAAATTAATTTTCTTTTTAAAATGGATGAAAAGTTTTTACTAAAAATAATAGGTCAGAATATACATTTACAAATAAATATAACCATTAGTAAAGCAAAAAAATCAATATAATAATAAAATTAATTGGATATTATGTTCCAATATTTCTATATGCTAGAAAGCAATTCAACTGTTTAGAGGAGGACTCCTAAGTCAATTAATGAGTAATTGAAATTGCGTGTAAAGAATTTAATACAAATCTACATAAGTTATGAAATTGAAACGCTATTCAAATATTCTATTAGAAATCTACATAAGTTAAGAAGTCATTTATATTTTTAACCAAAAATCACTTAACAATTCCAAATAACTTTTTATATTCCATAGCAGAATATAATTTGTTTTCCAGACAAAACAATGGAGAAAAGAGAGGCACCATTTCTTTGGAGTTCAAGACTCATCGTCTACTTGTTTTTCAATCACATACGCAACTCACAAGTAATTAAGAAATCACTAACCAGTATGGTTAGTTTTAAAGTTTCCAGATTCTCCAATTTCCACAAACTCCACCTCATAAATGTAATTAATATCAATGTTATTAAGATGAGTTATTTCTACACTATATTATGAGAGGGGGCGGGTTAATTCATGAAAATTCAATTATAACGAAACATTTAAGAACTCTTAACAATATTTTTTTTAATTTCTGCCCAACCTTTCTACCCCAAAAATAACTTTTTCATCTATGAATGCGTATTTTTGTATATATTTTCAAGCCAATAGTATGAAAATTGTAAATTCCCTCATCATTAAAGTATTTTAATGCTAACAGCAAATATTACAGAAAATGATCCACCAAGGGGTCCATAGAGACGATATCCCTTTTACATGAAGTTGAAGAAAGGATCGGAACTCAGAGAAGGGATTGAATATCCAAATGTAAAAAAATATGAATTCCTTGGAACGGAGATGATGGGTGGATGTGGATGCATTTATCCGCATGCTTTTTACTGAAGATTCATCCAAATTCCATGAATTAAATGCATTTCCTCGCAGTTCAATACTTTTTTATTATTCTTCGGGTTAAACTATTAGTCTATTTATTCATGGGGCCATTCTAATTCAAATCAATCACTCAAAAATGGGACCATCTTTGCTTTTTTTCAAATTTGAACTTAAAATAAGTTAAAACTCAAAAATCCAAAATTTAGCCTTTGTTTTCCCCTGGTTCAGGATTTAGAGGATTTCCAAGTTTTGGTCTTTATGTTATCTACCCTATTTTTGTATTTTGATTGCCTTTGAAAATATCGCTTTACTTTAAAAACCATTTAATAGATAATTATTTTATTCGTTATTTTTTATAAGACTTTCTGTATAGTTTTTATTTGAAACATACTCTCCATGTCTTCCCTAACCAATTCCAAGAGCCTTAATTTTATCCTTAAACGAGCATTCCTGAATTTCAGAATCCTTCCCAAGAGTCCACTTCCCCATTGGGAGGATTTCTGTTTTCTTTTTATTTAATTCAAAACCTGAAAATTTCTTGTACATTGAGAAGAACGTAAGTACAAATTTTGATCCTCTTCTTGAACAACCATTCCGAATTCCCTTCCTCAAGGATAGTTATACTATCGGCAAATATGTATAAGAGATGTTTTTCCTTTTCAAAATTAACTCCAAGTCCAGAGTAGTTGCGCCTGATATCCTGAACAAATTCCTTAATTGCAGCAATAAAAAGAAGGGGAGCCACCGGGGATCCCAGTCTACCCCTCCTTTGAAAAAGAATTGGAGCACTTTTAAAGCCATCCAAGGTGATTGTATATGTCCCATTTCATAACAGTGCCCTCACCGAGTTAAAAAACGAGTGGTTAGTGAATGTTTGATAGAATGAGGATTTGTCAATGATAAATAGAATTAAACACCTTACTGTAATCAATTGCAATAACAGCACCGAACATATTATTAGAACCTAAGGATTCTATCGTACATTGAATGTTGCGTGATATGTCTGAAATCCTCCAGTTTTTCAAAAGCCTTTCTGATTGTCTCCGATCCTTTTGTTGAGAATTGACTCTTTTTCCTCACAATAACACCCGAAAGGACCCTATATGTTCGTTTAACACTCCATTGGGCCTCCAATCATTGATATCAAAAGCATCCCCTGCCTTTGGTATTAATACAACTCGAACTTTAGAGACTGACTTATATATTCTGAGTATATATTCCCTTTTTTCTAACTGAAATTTTCGGACCCCTTATACCAACTAAGGATTAGAAAGAATCGTGAAATGCACCAAGGATATTTTTTTTAACACCTTTTTCTTCATATCATCTTCCGAAATTTCTGATATTCGATAAGTATTAGCTAAGTCTGACGTGTGGCTTCTTAAAAAAGGGACCCATTATCTAAAATATCACCCACATTTTTTTGAAACTGCATTTCTGCAGCCTCTTACATATTTACATGATGATAATTTAATGATCCTATTGAACTTTTTAGTAGCTTGTTTGATAGAAACATTCGAATCAAAAGAGTAAACTAGTCTAGTTTTCATGGTGCCATGAAACCCTTAAAAAAGGAAGTCCAAGCCTAAAACAATGATGCATGGCTTAGATT
Source organism: Lepeophtheirus salmonis (assembly GCF_016086655.4). Classification (NCBI taxonomy): domain Eukaryota; kingdom Metazoa; phylum Arthropoda; class Copepoda; order Siphonostomatoida; family Caligidae; genus Lepeophtheirus; species Lepeophtheirus salmonis. Next base: position 23,606,560 of record NC_052139.2, on the reverse strand, counting down.
TTGATTTAAAGACATCCAGTTTTGTTTCAACCCTCTAAAGCTAATAAAATTACCAGCATACCAACTTAACTTTATATGAAATTTTGTTGCTCTATTAGGCATACATAATTTACTTTTCATTTAGAATTTTGGAATTTAGTAGATTGCACAGATGCCATTGTCTTTCATGCTTGGCTAACAAGCATGAGAAAGGAAAAGACATCATTATTTTTTTTTTTCAATTTGAAAACTTTGCTTCTCATTGGAGGTCATGTTGTTGTTGTGGTAGTAGTAGATCCATTTACTGAACCATGAGACTTCACCTTGATTATCTGGAGCTGTTAAATTAGCATGGGATATTGTACAATAAACGATTCATACTAATATCCGGAGATGGGGACCTGGACTCGAAACTTTACTTGCAATGGAGTTCCTATTTTACTCAAAATTATTTCACAATATGATAGATTCTCAAATAGAAAAAGAAAGTTAAGACTTAATACTCTATGCCATTATTAAATCCTGTTATTTAAAATGAACTCATTTACAATAGATAAGCATTAAGAGTATGTGTTTGGATAAGTAGTAGTAAATGGATGGGGATACACATATCGATTAGTATATCGTACATACCTATATATGCAATGGCCCATGGGTACATACTAAATCATATATATAGAGAGAGATTTAATCTCCTTACACATAAGTCCTCTTAAATATCCATTCTAATATCATGTACTTAAGTATTTTTTAAATAACTAGTAAAAAATAAAATTAAAAATTATAATTGGTTCAAAATGAAATAAAAAAACTAAATAAATATTCAATTTAGTTTCAAATAGTGAGAGTTGGGCCATTTACAGACGGAGAGTTGGGCCACTGGTCCAACTCTCACTTGTCACAAATCAATAATCTCCTCTATTTCTTTATATAATCTCTATATATTTTCTATATATACACTCTATTTCTATACATATATATGCCTACCATAGTCAGATGTTGTCTTTATTAGGAGCTCATGGTATACTCTAAAAACATTTACATACAAGGCTCTTTATATATCGAATACATAATACATGAAGTAGTACTTTACTATACATAATATAAACTAGAATATTAAGACGTGAAGCGGAATAACATAAAATAAGAATAAAACTAGTTATTTTTACAGAAAGACTACTTGGGCTATTGACAAAGAAGGTTTAGCCAAGGTAGCAGAACAGGTTAAAGATGGAAAGATGTCCGTTAGAGGAGCTGCGACGAACTTTGGACTGTCAAGGACTACGTTGCAACGTTACCTAAGCATGGCCCCTGAAGAACGTTTGTTCAGTGGCTATGAAGAGTGCAGAAATTTAAATCTTACCATCGTGAACATTTTCAAATGTTATTCTTCCAATTGACTTTGCTTACTACATTCTCTCGTACAAATGCATTACGATGAATGAAACTAAACTGTCGTTTAAATTTAATGGGGTCTGAATTTAAATTTTGCAGGGAAAGATAAACAAGTTGGAGATGTCACTTCTGGAGAGAGAGGACAACTGGTCTCTGTTTTATGCACCATCAATGCTGGTGGTGCAACTATTTCCCTGTTTTATGTGTTTCCTTGGGTAAAATTAAACCCAGCCTTCCTCAATGGAGCCTTGCCCGAACCAGAGGCTGCAGCTACCAAATCGTGTTGGATGAACAGCGATATATTTTTTGACCAATACTTGCCTTTCTTCATACGTCAGACAAGATGCTCTAAACACCGCCAAGGCCTCATTATTATGTACTATCATGAGTTCCATTTGTCGTTGAAAGCCATAACCGCAGCTCACCGTCTGCAGCCATTAGATAGAACTGTGTATGGAATTTGAAACGGCGTTACAGCAATGCGTCTGATGATAAGGTGCAAATCCATCCAGGATGTTAAATCACTAAAATGTAGTTTCTGGGTTTGAGGGCACGGGGATTCCCCCCTCGACATTTAAGTTATGGAGTTGAATTCTTAACATTTTTGTAATAATTTTGATTTACTTTTCATTTATAGTCAATTTATAGTAACTACTTTACAAGTGAAACACAATAAACCAATTTCTACCTCTTACCAAGTATACAGCAAGATTACTATCCATACAAACAACCATAGTTCGATTGTTTCTATGTTTTTGCTTGCACAGTGAGCACATCTCTTTCTTTTTTGTTCAAATCCCGGTAAATGTCCACTATGAGTATCCATTAGAACAGATACTTTTCTTTTTCGTTTGTCTAGACGATTGGATTCCCCTCGTACGCCCTCCATAATGTTTAATCAGACTCTTGTCAACTTTTTAAGTCCAGAAAAAATAACTTATTTGGATATTTAATGTTATAAAGAATATAAGGAATTATTTATAGTAGATCGAAGAAAATTCTAAGATAAAATTGTATTGATGACTGAATCTTCGCGGTATGAAGTACTTCCTTGATCTATGAGATCCTCTCCCCCATTTCTTTGTTGTAGAGCTTACCAATGGTAGAACACAAAATATGCGTACTTTTCGTTCAGATAAACTATTATTGCTCTACATTCATATGTTTTATTACTCTAATCATCTTTGAGATTATAATCAGAGGGAAAATTTCGAAGTATTATAATAACGAAGGGAACGTTGGCTTCAGAAGTCAATGACACATCTGTTGCATTTGTTTTCTGTGGTAATCTCTTCATCAGATATAACTTAATTATTAGAATCATATAATGAATTGTCAATGTCTTTTTATGAGCACTGTCTGCTTCGTCTAAAATGCTTCAAATTTGGTTACTAATAGTGCTCAAAAAAACGTTAAAATATCTTATTCTTATTTTTAGGTTTTATTCCATTTATGAACAACTCTACATTCAATAATAAAGTATTTATAAAAATATTTCTATGTTCATGAATTTCTTGGTAATCATTCTACTAATAAAGAGTACTTTAATATGAATACTCTAAAAGGGCAAAAACCAGAGAAACATGTCTCATCCTGAACAAATTTTAAATTAAAAGAAAAAAAAATCCTTTCAAACCCAGAAAGACACCAGTGTCCAAACAATTTTAAATTGCCATAACATTTGCATTTTTGGTCAAAATATTGCAAAGTTTTGAACAATTACTACTTATACTGTTCAAATATCAATCAATTAATAAAAAATTAAATTCTTCATACATGAAAAGCATATGATAGGTAGAATTCCAAAAACTTACGTAGTTTGAAGACTTATATAGGACGAATATAAATCCTAAGATAATTTTTTTTATAAAGTTTACAGATCTAATATTAGTCTATTTAATAATTTAAAAATATTTTAAATATAATGAAAATTAATGCAAGGGCAAAGGAATAAAAATACGGGACACCAGTGTCCCGTCGATGTAAAAGGGTTAAGAGATAAATACCATTAGATGATTTCCAGCCTTTATCCCGTTTATTTTTGAAGGTAAGCTTGCATGACGCAATAAATTTAAGTACGTGTTAGTTCCACCTAAATTTTTAAACCAAGATGCGAAACGAGGACCCACGTGATCGATAGCTAAAAAATGTATAGGTGCTCAGAAATTTTTTTTATTCGGTAGAGGTACAGTTTAGTTATTATTTGTATATATGGTTAGGAGTTATGATGTCATCTGATATATTTTACTTTTTAGAAGAAGCTCATTTGAAGCCAGGAAGATTGACTTAGCTTAAATAGGGAAGATTTTTATAATACGGAGTTTGTGAATGCAATAACTTGTTTATTCAAGTTCAAAGATAATGACGTTTATTCTGCGTTATTTTTTCTTATATAATTAATGTAAAAATGTATATTTTATATTAAACTATGGAGTCCAAGTTAAGTCTTGAATCCAATTTCTTAACTCTGACAATAATTGACCATTGTATCTTAAATCATTCATTTATTATTATAATAACAATCAATCAATCATAAATGTATAATGTAAAACCTCTTCACTTTAATGGGAATTCAAAAAGAGAAAAATTAATAATTTCTTCTTCCCCGCAGCAATTTTAGAGTGAGTGAGGCCAAGGAATGCTAAAAACAACTGGAAGTATGTCTTAAAATCACAGTCACTTTTTTTCTTCAAGAGGAGGCTGACACATTCTTCCTTTCTTATATAAATTATAATAAAGGAAGACGTGGTTCACCAAAGTTAATTTTTTTTTGTTATTACTTAATTAAGAATGGATTACAAGTGTTCTGCTACTCGATGCAAGCAGGGCTATGACAGCATTACTAAGGATCCAGATATATGAGCTTTCACAAATTCCCCATAAAGGACTCCAAAATTTCAACCAAATGCCTTAGGGCCATCCTAAGAGATACGATTTACTAGACACCAACAGCAAATTCAAGACTATCCAGTTTGCATTTTAAGGTGACTGATTTTATTACTGAATCCTTAGAGTAATCCCTTGAGTAAGGAAAATCCCTCCAACGAAGGTAAACAAAGTTCCCCAATACTATGAATATTGCTTGTGAACATCTGAGACGGCTCGTTTTTTTGCTAAATTCCCTTTCAAATATTTTTAGAAGTACTGTCGAATGCTTGCCAAATGTATGGACAACGAAATTATAGCAAATTCAGGAGCATTCCCTTCAAATTCTAAATTATGCACTTTTATATGATATTGCAATTTCTTCCCTTGTAATTATTGTAATCAATAATACTTATAAATGAGGCATATTCACAGGCGGTTGAAAGAGGAAGCCATCCCATCAAAGTGGCCGAATCTGGCAAGCTACCTTTCATCACCATCACCACCTCCAAGACCAACATAGGCATCAACTAGCACTAATAGAGTGCATTTGGAGAATGTAAGACTATGAAGTATGCAATGTTTATGGAAGAAACCGTTCTTTCGGCACAAGGTCTCCATGACAAAATTTCTTCGGAACCATTGCCTTCGGCTTCTTGTTGCTTAAAACCCCGAAAGTTGCACTTGTCAAAATCATACGTTCAGATATGAAAGGGCAAGTCATTGCTGCTTGCCTGGAGGTGGAAGAATACCTCTCCTTCAGAATTTTTTTGTAACAACATCGAGCTAAATAAGATCTTAGTATCACATTGTATAAATTCAGAAAAAAAAATTAACTCTGTTGCTGAAGCCATCACCATTGTCACTCTGCTAGGTTCCACGGACGCTCAGACAGAGAAAGAGACATTTGACAACATTTGTGAACAGCTTCTTAATTTTTCTAAAACGGCAGGAATTAACCAAATTCAATTTTTAAAGCTCGCTTTCATAATAGAGCAAATGTCTTATCTCTTCAAACACCCTTAAGGTAGAAAATATTCTTCTGGACTCCTTTCCGTTGCTTTGATATGGCACAATGTCAGTTCTGGCCTCTACGAGCAAATATATACGTCCAATTCTCTGTCTGCTATATAACTTTATCTAGAGTGTCTTCAATACCAGCAAGGAATAGTATTTTATTTATATCGCAATTATTTTTAATACCCTAATGGAAAATTCTACGGAAAGGAAATCAAACTAATAAAACGGTTTTATAATTTACAACTACAAGAATGGTACATCAATCAATTTAAGATATCTGCCTCTAAAATAAGAAAATAAAAAATGATTCTATCTAGAACAAAAAAATGAATTCTTCTTGTCTTATCAATCTGTGATGCCTATATCAACAAAAATAAATTAGTGAATATACTTAGTTGTACTTCAGTGAAAAATTGTTTATTTAAAAAATATCCAAAGGATACTACTGAAACGTAAATAGTCTCCTGTTTTGATAAAGTTCAACTTGTTTCAATCGATCCATACAAAGTCGAAGAAAGAATAATTTCTAAAATCTTATCCCTAAAGGTTGATCAATATGATATGCAAATGGACAATATTATGGGGAAATCTCACTGCTATATAACTTTCTCTAGAGGATCTTCAACACCAGCAAGGAATAGTATTTATTTTGTCGGATATATATCAAAGTCATTATCCAAAACCTACAATGCCCGCACATCTCTAAAAATATATAACTATGATATTACCTTAAATCAGGAAAATAATAAAAGTAAATACTCAACTACCGTTAGTTGTCATAATACCTTCACCTAGAAATGAACTTCTTTGAAACTTATGTAGAGCTGAGATACTTTCAAGTCTTTGAGCAATGATCAAAGATTCCTATTATGTTTACAGTTTTGTAGTCACATTCTAGAATCCCTTTACCTTTAGTTGGAGGTATGATAATGGTTTGTAATAGGTAATAGAAATTGAGCATTTATCCTGTATTTTATCCAATATCCTATGAATACCATCAACAACTTGCAAATCTGGTCACTATTTTTCTTCATACATTCCTAAAATATCAATAAACTTTTCTATGTTGTGCTGAAGAATTCTGTGTTGCCCACTAAAGATAAAATATTTGCCATAATCAATACAACAAAAAAATATTGCCAAACTGCATTCGAACTAACAGATGATTGTACTTCCAATTTTATATTTTTATTATTTTATACTTATGTAAAAAAAAATATATACTAAATCAATGTCGAAAATAATATAAATTAAGTTAATAAAAATAAAAGTTTATTAAGTTAAAGGATAAATATAATTTAGGATAAGTTAAGAAATTGACTAATTTAAGATTGTGATACATTGTTGGGAGTCGGATAAATTTATAAAATGTTTATAAGTCAAACTAGTCATTTCTCCTTTTTGTAGTTACAGGAAAAAGAGAGTCAGCCTTCTTGTGTGAGCGCAATATTTTTGTTTCCCTTCGAGTAGTTCTAGATACCTTGGTTCTAATCAAGAAAGGCTACATCTATGGAATAGTCACTATTGTCCTTCTTTTTCTCGCAGATGCAAGTGTAGGGTAATACTCTTTTTTTATTCTTCCTCTTATTGAGTGCATTATCATTCAACATCCATTTTGAGCTTCTAAACGGTGTGAGTTGTATTATTATCATTATTGAAGTGAAACTAAGCAACGCCTTACGCTTGTCTTGTCCCTGATTGCAATGTCGATCAGCGGGGAAAGGAAATGCCACGCCAAGTCTCCAACTACCGGACCCTATCCGAAGGGTCAAATGAATTACTGTCATCAAGAAAGTACGACGAGACCATTAGGATTATAACAAACGTTCAAAAAAAGTTGTAGTTATGTATCCTCTTCATTTTCGACCTGATGACTTGACGTATGAGTCCAAAGATTCAAACCCAGAGTGGTAGAAAAAGGATAAGCCAGACGGAAAGGTAAAAAAAAACATCGATTAAAGGAGGATCCTGTTCCTTGCATCTATCCGAACTTGCCTCGCTATCTCTCAGCCCCTCTATCATCAAGAAGCTCAACAACAGCGGCTACGTCTACACATTGCTTCCAGAAAGAGAGAGAAGGGCAAGAATAACCCTTGTGAAGCTTTTTTCGAGTCTGAAAAAATCCCTCCAGATGACGTCATTTAACCAAAGATGGTTCCCTTACTTAGTTGAAGGACTGTCTATAAAGTAAATTCTATTCACGCTCATCTTACAAAATAGATTATCATCTTGGGCTCACTCTTGTTATTATTATAGTTTCTTTTTTATAAAAAAAATTATTCCCATTTTTTTTTGTTAGTCATGTTCATAACATTATTTAGTCATAGACATTGAGTAATGAGAGTTACAAACTGAACGTCATCGTCTACCTCAAATCAAAGGTTTGACGGCCTTTCAATATTGACGAATGAAACTATTTAAATGTGAATGTATGTGAAATAATGTATAGATTTAATTGTGTAAAACTAGTCTTAAAAGGCTACTGCTCTTGTGTACAATAGTGAATTTAGAATGTATTGTTATCGTGACATATCGTCATTATATCCAAATACAGACACTTACTATAAAAGAGGTTGCGTGTGCAAAATATCTTTAAACTTCCGTTTTCAAAAGCTCTGAATTTATATAATATTATCATTCTTAAAGATGACCGTTTTAGTATTACGTTTTTAATATTATAATTACATAAATAACTATTCATAACTATAATTACATAAATGACTACTAAATCTTATAATTGGATAAATAACAACTAAATATTTATTATTGCTATAAAATGAACTTTTTAATAATAAAGTTCAAGATTTACAACTTACATCTCTCATGTATAAAAATGAGTGTATTTTCATTTCTGGAGTTATGTGTCCATTAATTTCCCCCTAAAAGTATAATATTTAGAAAGAGAGAATTCCAGATTGATAAAATGATTTTATTAATTCCATTTTATTGTAAAAATTAGAAAAAAATATTAATCATAATGAAAAAATGATATTTCTTAGCTTAATTATGTGAAGGAAATATTTGAGTTCTGGACAATTTGGCCCTTACCCCGCGATATACAGTTGCATAATAATCATTGTATAAGTCAAGACAATGTCTACTATAGTCACTGCATAACTCTATTTATAGGACTCTGTTAACCAGGTATCACCGAGATTAAGTTTATCTGATTTTGAAATGCTCTGTATAAATTTAAAGGGCAAACATATTTAATCACAATATCACAATAAAAAGCTTTTGGCAATACAACTAGTGTTGTAAATGGCTGTAAAGGTTCTGATAATTTCTGGAAAGTTTTCGAACAATTCTATGGAAATTTTAATTTATGAATTTTGCAAATAAGTAGGCTATGTGATTTTACAATGTTCCGTATAGATTTCATAGACAATAATTAAGATTTTTTTAGTTCATTCTCTAATCATTTGTCATTCTGAGTACACTTAAGATTCCTTCCCCTCTGATCCCATTTTCCTGAATCACAAATATATCTTAATTGTCATAATAATAGAAAAAAGATGTTATCATAAATCATACAAATATTATTTTTATTATTATTTACTTAGTTTTTATCTAATTAATTTTTTATATTTTTAAGCAGTTCAAATTCATAATGGAATCGTTATAAAATGATAGATTAAAATGTAATTGGTATGTATTATTTAAAATTAAAGTAACAATTTTTAATCATTTATTACTATTATTATATTTAGAAATTATGAAATCATTCAAATATCCTCATAGTTAATACCAATATTCCATTTGATTATCATATTCTTGACGTGCCCCTTCGTCAGACGGGATTTTTTGGTAAATTTATATACATCATGTTGGAAATCCTCTCGGAAAGAAATTTAAGTGTTTTTGTATTTTAAAATCTCTATATCGTTATTGATGGTTTGAGGTGCCAATTTTCTAAATTTGATGCATCCCTATCATTTACAGACATTATTTTTGAAAGGTTCAAGCGTAATGTCATAGCATTGATTTTCTATGATAGTTACACTTGTGAGTAATGATAGTTTCTCTTTCATAGCTTTATTGCTTACCTAAATTGGATTGTGTTGAATAAACATTATTTCATACAAAAGTGGATCATTCTTCAAAACATATTTTGTTTTATACATTGCATCATTATTTCCATACATAACATCCGTATACTCTATAAATGAATTGAAGTACTTGGTGTAGTAGTCACTTTTTTTTAGATCACCTGAATTTAAAATAAATAGACTCACTTCAGAGAAGATAGTGTTTGTATTTTTTTTTAAATCAGGTCATAGCGTTGTTATTCCGTTTCTGTCTATGAGCAAGACAAGTGATATGCAATGTAATAGGAAAATGTTCAAGAATTACACGATTTATCTTGATTCTTCATCGACATTTTAAAATAGGCCAAGTTAGCGTTCTAAGTTAAAGAATTTTTATCGCTCCTCTGAATGAGTTGTTTGAGCATTTACGTATAGACGTATTTGTTGAAGACATTTTGCATTACTAAAATGAAACTATTCTTATATAACACGGATTACAAAGAAATTTATTGAGAAAAGAGGTTTTAATGAACAAATACTGGCTAGATATTTTTCTAAATCATTTTAATGTCTGGTTTGTGATTTTAAATTATCTGAACTAACAATATTTAAAAAACTTATATTTATATATCTTCCCGTAAAAAAATGATGATTAACTGAACATTGAAGGCTATTATATGCATAGTTAATTATCGAAAGTTCAAATAAAAATTCAAAATAATTCAATGAAGAACCTTACTTGTTTTTTTTTTTTTTCTACATATTTCATAATAATATTTAAATATGAAAAAGAAATTTTAAAAACTTTAAGTAATTAGGATTTTTTACAGGAAGATATATAAATATAAGCTTTTTAAATATTGTTAGTTCAGATAATTTAAAATCAAAAACCAGACATAAAATAATTTAGAAACATCTAACCTCTAACATTAACAGTTAAGATTGTGTTTTGTGGATAAATGAATACATCAAAACATTTTAACCTTTACATACCCATCATCAAATTCTATGTGATCCACAAAAAATAAGCATACATTATCAAATCTTCATGGAACTTCTAATCGTAGTAGGAGTCATATATAAGAAATAACAATTAATAATATGTAAAATATACCCAAATTCAATTTTAGTAGGGGTGTATAACCTCCTTCTCAACTGTTATTACACAGATGACGAAACTCCTTTAGAATGACTAAGTTAGTACAAACTGATACTATTAAGTCTAGATAGAAGGTTGGCCTCAATGATCTAGGCATAATATTTGCCGCAATATACTGTTGCAACAACGACAGAGGTCACTCAATGTTGGTAATATCTCTACACTACACATGCCTATATTTTGATACACTCCCCATTGATCATGACTTCTTATTATATTAAAATATCCTAAAATATGAGATTGGATAATTATAAATTATTCGTTTTATACAAATGTATACTCTAGGTATAATTTTATGACTCACCCAAACTTCTCTCTTACATATATTTGACATTACATCAAATATTAGAAAATTAATAAGTATGTACATGAAATTTCATTATAAATTTGAGTCAATGTAAATGAGTTAGAAAAGATGGACCTATTGAAATAATCTTGATTAGAACATAGCTGTTCAAGTATTTTAAGATTATAAGAAATTAAAACACAAACATGTGTAATTTCAGAACAGTAGACATTATTCTATTCTTCATAAATTCTTGGAGTTCCTAAATTTTTGACTTTTAATTAAGATCATATTACGAAAGAGTTTGATCTTCTATCAAAATACCAATTCAGGTAAATAATATAGTTTTTAAAGATTTATTGATAAACAAAAATGACATCGGACCCTATTAACACTCAAAAACATTTATAAATGTACTATAAATATTTATTGTTTTGTTTGTAATCAGTCCAGCATATTTTCAAGTTTCTTTATTTGCAATTCAATTTGAAAGGTTTTATTTGAAACCAATACGATTTCATCCTCTCTTATTAGATTAAATATGAAACAAAATAAAGAGGACTTCCTGAGCCAAATCAAATTCATGAGAATTATAGCCATGGATTGAGTATTTTCAAATTAATAGTTTTCTCGTACACCAAGGAACGTATTAAGATGTGAACCCCAAGCACAACCGTGTACCTTTTATAACTTTGTGATCGAGTTGCTATTAAATAGATATCGCACTCTTCATATAAAAATCCTCGAACACAAATACCAAAGAAAAAAATACACTTCAGGAAATAAACTAAATTAACAAACAATTAAATATTCAGCTCACTTAAGTCACTCGTAATGTAGAGATGGGGAAAGCCCAGTAAAAAATTATTTAAATTAATTTGAGTCTATCAAGAGACCTCTCTAAAGAGATCAAACTGAAAAAAAGTCTTCAGAAGCACACCCTCCCCTATATTCATAGGAAAATGATCCAAAGAGCTGGCATGCCTCTTAAAAACTAATGGTAATTAAAAAATTGAATATTTATTTAGTTTTTTTATTTCATTTTGAACCAATTATAATTTTTATTTTTTACTAGTTATTTTAAAAATACTTAAGTACATGATATTAGAATGGATATTTAAGAAGACTTATGTGTAAGGAGGTCAAATCTCTCTCTACATATATGATTTAGTATGTGCCCATGGGCCATTGCATATGGTATGTTCAATATACAAATATATATGTATCTACTGCTACTAATCCACACACATACTCTGAATGTTTATCTATTGAAAATGAGTATATTTTAAATACTTTAAAAAAATCAACAAACTAATCATTTAAGCTATTGAATTTGCCTTTCAAAAATTAAGTGTCAACGTCAGATCTGGTTTGTGCAAGATTATGTAACAAGCTTTATTCAATTAATATGAACTATTTTTTATTTTATTGGCTATTGAGTAATTATGTTATTAATTCATGAGGATGATTATTTCTATTTTAGGAATATATTACGAACTGAGTTGAATGGATTTGAAATAAGTTTTTTTTTTTTCCTAAATTATATGAAATATTTCTCCATTAATGTTGTATTCATAATATAATTGTTTCATAGAGATGGACAGGATTTCTTATATTTGTTGCCGAAATATAACCAATTGGAAACATCAGTCAGACTGTATCGATTTTCTATATTCCCATTCGTGAGCTTTGAAGGATGAAAATAATGTAATTTTTTGACTAGTTATATCTAATTCCCATAAAGTAATAGTTATGGCTGATGAGTGAGCCTGGAGTCAGAAAAGTCATACATATTTTCTGTCAGAGTTGGTTTGGATCACTGATATACAGGGATAAAGAAGTGGCCCCGGAGGTTATTTCAATTAATTGAAAGATCTACCCATTTCATATATGATATATTTAATAAACAGAGAAGTCCCCATCCTTCTAGATTTATTCATAAAGGATATGGGTATTGTTGAAAAAGATTTTTAAACTCTTGATGATTGTTATCGGCTATTTAATTATTTACAAAATAAAATATATTAAAAAAAAATTTGCCTAATTTTAAGCTTTTCCTCGTATTACTTGCCACATTTGAGACACCTTCAAATTTTATATTTTTATCCCTTCCATCCATTAAAGCCATTAATGTGAAAATTCTCAAAAAGATCTCAGAAGGAATAAAGGAAATCTATGGTTTCTTTATACTTTGACATTAAACGCATACTGAGAGCAACAGAGCGTCTTCTAGAAGTGGTGATATTTATAAAAAACAATGGCGTTCATTAGGAGGGAAACATTGAACTTTCACATCAAGATATGAAAAGACTGTAAACTAAATATTTTATACGTTAAATTTAAAACTACATTCAACAAAGTAATTACGCCCTCTAAAGTACCATGATTGAAGTCAAAAAATTCCAACCGTCTTTCCCTAAGACTTAATTGAAGAAATCCTTGTCGAAGTAGCATCTTATATCCTGCGATACCACAAGCAATTCGTAGCTGCAATGCTTTTTTTTTATGGTGCAAGGAGACCAGGTGTCGAAATTTTTGTATTATTATATATATAACTAAACTGATCATGATTAAGTATTGCCTCATTCACATCTGTAAAATGTGCATATGCATGTATAGCAATGACCAAGAAAACATTTTTTGTCCATTTCACCTTAAGAATGAACAGTCGATGTGACATACTTCCCGGAATTTGGGTGGAATTTGTCAATTTGTGTGAAACACTCTCGTACATGAGGCTTGAATTCAATAGTTTGAGTAGTCGTCATTTTGGAAACTGGTTCAACTATTAAAAATAAAATTCAGTATTAGCTATACATATATACAAATTAAATAATTATGAACAATTAACACATTTTATAAGATTATATGATGTCAATACAGAACTGGTTGAATTAGCATACGAGTGTTCCAAGAGCATACAACGTCCCGGTTCTCTGTCATTTTCAGATGAAATATCTCCAACTTGAGAAAAACTGTAGGTGGATACAGAGGCTTTATCTGACCTAAACAGCAATTCATCATGTAACTTCATGGAATTAAGTGTTTTCTTGGTTTTGGTTCTTTAGAATATGAAAATTTGTAGGGGATTGCACCAAGTCTTAAATGCCTCCCATTTCGATTTATTGAATGGGAAATATATTCTTCTTTAAAGTGGGCAGAACATCAAACATGCAAGCCTTTTGGTTTGTAGTTCTTCCACCTCAGGACACGTAACCAAGCCTTATTTTGTGTTAATTTAAAAAAAAAAAAAACACAATATATATATATGCCAGGAAAATGCTTATTTCGGCATCTAAAAGCAGCACAAATATGCATTTTTACACAGTAAAATTATTTTTATTAATAAGTAATGACTTTCATTATTTTAAATAGGCTTTTGTAGATATGTTTACTAAATCAGTTGTTTTTGTTTCGTAACTCAAGTCCTCCTAAATGTTTAATCAGCTTCCTTCCTCATATCCTCTTCCTACCTCGTCATCAAGAGTTAAAAAAATGTCCTTCAATTGTATTGTGTGTTCCTTATATAAATGATATGTGAATAAACAAGAGCAAAAATGTAGGTGGTGCAAATTTTGCATTAACATTTAAAACAGTCAAAAATGTATATGCAAATATATTAATAAATAGCTATATTACTGTTATCTCTATTCTGATGTTTTTTTATTTCAAAAAATTTATTATATATTAAAAAATTAAAGCCATAGTATAAAAAAGTTAATGTATTTCTATTAACCGTGTTGTATAACAAATTCAGATGAAAATTATGGATATAAAACCAAAATCTCCGAATAATTTATTTTATTGCACAGGTTTATTGAATCACTTTGCATATATAGGAAAATCTGAATGCTAAATAATCATAAACTATATTTTATATTAGTTTTCATCTATAATTAAGCAAAGATCGATGTAATTGAGTTTATAATAAAGAACGCATCACATCAAAGGGATGACGCAGAAGAAGTATTATCCAAGTAAGATCTTCAATTATCAGTATTTGCTCCTTCAAATTACTAAAAATCAAGGAACTAAATATTTTAGTTTTGGACGTCCCATCTATTTTCTTCCTCTCCTTATTTTTACTTCGTTCCGTCCTTGATATTGACAGTTGTGAGTAATTAATATCGTACAAGAGTGACGGAAATCAAACCTTCTGACTTCAAAAATATAATATAATGAATGCTCCAAAATTGAGGACATCAAGGAAATAATAAATACAGAAACAACCTCTATGTTTAAACACTTATTATATGCTTAGAATGAAGGAATCCCCGTCTTCTTCATCCTCTAAAGAGCAATTTGTGACATAGATCCTACCTCATATTTGATATTCCTCTGAATAATAATACAATTGTATTCTTCAAACACTAGAGGAGCAGTTGAAGTAAAGGTATTCAGAGAACTCATTGGAAGGTATTGGGAAAATAGGGACCAAAACAGTCAAGATTTTTCGTTTGTCATTTATATTTCAAGTCGTGAGTCGAAGTAGACAATAGTTAAAAGAGCTTCTCACTCTTTAATATCGACTACAAAAGTCAAAAAATATTAAGAGGATGAGTTCCTTAAACAAAAATTTCCAAATAATATGTTTCATTGAAGATTGGCGGCTTCATTATTAAATCTAAGTATCGAATTTTGAAGATAATATAATTACGTTATCAAAAATTATCGTAAATTAAAATAATAAAATTAAAATTGTGATTTTTTCCTTATTTTCATTTATGTTCAATATAGCGTAATATGGCAAAAGAAAATTAAATCAGGGACAACATATATTTATTTTATTCCGACCATAAGTTTTTGCAATTTTTAAGTAGGAATAATGGGGATAATCAAAATAATTTATTAAAAGGAATGGAGGGTAATTAGTTGAAGAATACAAATCCATCCCACACTTTTTGAGAAAAAGTACTTCAAGTGTCATTTCTAGTTGACTCACCACAAATGCTGTTGAAAGACAAATTTGAACTACTATGGAATTATTAGATCTATCAGTGTTGCCAGGTTGGTTAAAGTAAAATGAGCTAGATGTACTTCTGAAATTGGCTAAAAATGAGCTAGTTTCAACAAAAAACTGCTAAAAAATCGCCTATATATTTTTTATATAAATCGATTAGCATATCTTATACATATATGAAATAGTAGATCTATTGTTTCAGGATCCATTTTATTCTTAACTTGTGGCTAAATACCCTATCGACTTCAGCATTGGAATGAGAAAATTTCAATATTGTTAAGGGAGCAAACTTAAATTCAGAATAAGGATTTATGTGAGACACATCTTTGTATATGTCTACCTCTGCCCAAAATTTTATTCTGTCTTTTGTTTCTAGCCATTTGAGAAGGGTTATATTGGACCATTGAATTTTCTATTTCTATTATGTCCTCTAAAGGTATATCCAAAGATTTTAATAAGGGTTCTATGGACTTTTTCACGACACAAAAAGTGCTTCCAACATTAAACATTGACATTTTAATACTTTTGTATTGTCAGAATTGTTCTTTAATAAGCTTTATCAAAAATTGAGAACATTGGTCCCTGAGGTTCTTATCCCGATCTTCTCAAATATGAGGGGTCATATTTGAGAGGAAATTTTCAGCTTCATATCCTAAGTACAATTTAGGAAAAAGGTAGCCCTCCAGATTAGAGGTAAAAGAATCAACTCGATGCTGATCGGTACGGAGTATCAATCTATTTACCAAATTTTAAACCATAAGTGTCAATTCTTTAAGCAATTTGGTAAGATCACTATCATTGGACTCCAAAATCTTGTTGACACCTTCGGCAAAATAACAAATCACCATAATTACATTCATCGCTGTATATAGAGGGGAGCATTTTCGATGTGTAACACCTTTTGGATGATTTAGAAGCTGTAGATGGTCATCTTGTCTGGCTAGCTTGCACAATTTTCAGAGTTTCAGGTCCATCATTTATATGTTTAAATCAATTAACATAGGGCATAGGAAGATCTAGCAAACCAGCAGAGCGTTAGTTCATTCAATAAATCCTGAGTGCGTTCCCGCTCAGTTACTAATTTTGTGAGCGCGCTCCCGCTCAAAGAAAAATGACCAGAACACATTTTTTTGCTCGTACTTAAACTTAACAACTCTTTATGTTGGAATGTTACAAAAAATATCAAATTCATGTGTTTCCCCTTTTAAACCTATTTTATCTAATAGATAATTGTAAAAGACATCATGACCAAAATCATGCCATTAGCTTTAATATTAAGGAAGTTATGACGAATTTATTGTCCGAATGTCCCATCTTTTTTTCGTAATGTTACATCTGATAATGTTATAACTTATACCAAAATTCCCGAAATACTTCCAGACTTCCGTGCAACCCTCCTGCAAGATCTTTCCCTATACAATATGGGCCTTTTGTAACATACCTACTTTATGATTGCAATTAAATTATGGAAACTTATCCCGATAAATGAAGATAAATAAGTACAAGAATAAATACAACTTAAAGATCTAAAATTATATTTAAACAAAAAAATCAATAATTTGATTAATAGTATGGTTTAACTATAAATTATTATTAATTGACAAAATTATTATTTTTTTAAAGTTTAATCTTTGGCATCAATCTTTAAATGTTTGACCACCTTTTGAAAATAATCTTGTAGCGGCCACCAAGGGGGTAGTATTATAGCAATTGTATTATTTTATAAAAATATTTTTTGAATTTTTGGGAAAGAATTTATAAGATCTAAAGAGTTGTCTTCTACAGTCATAAAATTTTCTACAATTTTAGCGGCAGTTTGATTTCTTTTGAATTTTTTCTTCATTAGAAAATAGCTTGATGTTGACTCAATAGGTACTAAATCCTCAGAAGTGTCACAAGCAATTTTAGTTTAGACGAGAAAGCTAAGTTCATTCAATAAGACTTTTTTTTTTTTTGATATACTTGTAATTCTGGAGAATCACTAAGACATTCCAAATCTTTAAATAGTGGATGTGTAGGTGTAGCTAACAATTGGATCTTATCTTAAAAAAGGTGCTCAAATCTTTTTTCGATTTCACTTTATAAAGGCTCCATTAAAACTTTCCAAAATTTAAGACTGGGCATCACAATTTGGATTTTTTTCTATATCACTGCAAGTGAAGGCAAATTGTAACCAAGAGATATATTCTTCTTACCTTTCAAGAAATCAAGGGCAGCTGCAAACTCCTTAAAACATAAAATGTATACATTTATTAAGTCAATCTCTGCTTTGGGGGAATACATCAATCCAAGATTGTCGAATAACTCATGAATTTTATCACTACTTATTTCAAGAGCTCTGGAAATGTCAAAAACACCATCAAATTTTCCATTCCACTTTATCTCATTTGTGACTCTCAAAAGTTTCCCTACAATATTTTTAATAGTTTCCACTTCAATAGTACTACGACTTTGCTTGTTCCAAAGTGATTGAAATTTTCCAAAACCTCTGCAAAATAATTATTTAAACACCTGATTTTTTAAATCTGAATCAATGTCTTTTTGTTCAATCAAATTCATACAGTGAGTAGCACATCTGAAATGATTTGGTAGGTGAAATTCTGAATATTTTTAAAGATTTCAAATTTTTTGGGTTGAATGATAGGTTTTTTTTATATGAAATTAATTAGGTATTTAGGTATTATGATAAAGATAAAATTTTTGCAAACGGGTGGATGTCATCCATGGTTTCAGGGGCAACTCCCTACATATGTAGGTACTTTTTCTTGTAGTGTTTATGTTGTGAACAAGTCTGTACAAGTTGCAAATTGTATAAGAAAATTGTGCAAGTTACAATTTCTTTCTTTTTGTTTTTACAGCCCATTTTTACTCAATAAATATGAAGTGCTTCCACTTTCCTTTTCATTATCGACATATAACTCTACTGGAAAACAAACTATTATTAGTATATTTAGCTCTATTTTTATACATTATTGGACATCAATATTTATGAGATATTTATCTGGTTGCATTCAGACTTTATAATGTGCCAAATCACACTTCAATTCAAGTAATTTGTATTAAAATAGAAAAAAAGCCACCATTAATATATTGATCATCCATGACGGAATATTCAATAATTGCATTATCCTCATCCAAAGTACTGTAAATTATTCATCTAATATTTTGCAAATTGTACAAATTACAACTTTTGCAGACGTCACAATCTCTAAACAACAAAGGAAGTTAATTATTGCATGACTACACTTGATGTGTATCAAATATTTCATCCCATAAAGAGATAGAGTAGGTTTATTAGGCAATAAAATTTATCTTCATTTGTTTTTATAAACACCTGTGTAGTATTTCGAAAGAGATTATTTTGAATGAAGTAATAGAGTCATTTTACTGATGTCATCAATTGCATAACAATTGACAGTTCATAGTTTATATTTTTACAACATAATAAAAAAAAATGAACATTTACACTGAATACTACTTAATGCTAATGATAATCATTTATTATATGTTATGTATCTTCATTGGTATAAGTTTAATGACCTATGTATAAATGTTCCGTGTGTATAATAATTATATTAATATGATTCTGTATTCTCCTCGTGTAGAATAAAGTATGCATATAAACTCCATATCCTCATGTATCTCATATCCACGTATATCATATGGCGCAGTCGACAAACCAGAACCAATCTTAAGAAACATACTGGAAGAACTTAAAAGTAAAAAGTTTGACTCTATAAAATGAAAAGTTAAGGCATACAAATGTCATGTCACAAGGAGCATTAATGAACTGAAGCGTTCAAACAGAATGGAATTAGTAGACAATTCTCATCAAAGGGCCCGTGGAAGATTACATGTCTTAGAGGATATTTTAGAATTAATGGAGTTCAAGTCTGAAACAAAGGAGCAACAAGAGGATATCTTGATGTTCATGGAAGAGAGAGATCGCATAGATGAAGAAATTATGAAGGAACTCACGAAAAAAATGGAGGAACTAGCAGGCAAGGAGCATCAGCATCTGCCTTCAAAGGATGGAGCGTGTATAATATACCGAAAAATTACATATAAGGAACCGGAACTATTGAGAGGAAGCATGGATATGAATGAGATTATTGAATGGAACCCCAGTTTTGAAGACTACAGGCATCTAGCAGGAGTTTATAGCTATTCTCACGCAAAACAGCTAACGAATTTATGATCATTTATGGATATAGAAATGAGGGAGAAATTAAGAGTCTTAATTGGGATTAAAGAAAACACAGTGTTATCCATTCCTGAAATTTTAGAAGAATTGAGGAAATATTTTTGCTCTCAATATAACATCATTCTTGATATGGTTAAATTCCATTTCCTATATCAAAAAGAAGATCTATTATTCGAGGACTTCTATGTAGAGGCAACTCGAACTGCAAATCGTGCCGAATTAAATGAACGATGTTGTAATAAAGACTGTTTCGAAGAAAATATCAAAGTTTAATTTAATTGTGGGACTTCGTTATGAAGAAACGAGGAAAAAACTTATGGCTATAGAAGAAAAAGAATGTACACTTCCAAAAGTTATTGATAGATGTAGAGCTGAGGAAATGTCGAAGAGGGACGACGAAAAGTTGAATTCTGTAAAAGTCAAAAAGATAACAAGAGGAAAATTCAGGGATCAAAGCCTTAGCCGAAACAAAAACAGTTTTTGGAAAAATTCTCCTGCAAGAAAAATAATGGATTGTATATTCTGCTGAAGAGACCATATTATAAATGAATGTCCTGCATGGAAACAGGAATGTAGAAATTGTAAAATAATTGGTCATTTTAAATATTCAAAGGCCTGTAAAAATGGAATTGCAAGAAACAGAAGAGTCACGGTAAGAAACTTGACCACATTTAGTCCCTCACCTGCAATACAAGTTAGATTAAATTCTCTAGATGGAACATACTTATGTAATTATAGTTATGCAATTCCTGATTCTGGTAGTGAGGTATCTATTGCGGATGATTTTTTTACAAGAAATTGGAATACCACATAGACATTTAAATAGACTTTCAGATTCTCGTTTGAATGTAGCTACTAGAGCTACTTTTAATCAACTAGGATCCATAATTTTAAATGTAGGTTTTGGAAATGAGGAAATTAAAGAAGAGATTATAATTGTAAAGGAAAATGTTAAATTTCTAATGTCGTGAGTAGTGTGTAAAAAATTAAGAATTTTACCAGAAGATTATTCAAGTCAAATTGAGCGAGATAGATGGAAAAGAGCTAGAGAACCTAGTGCTCGTGGAATCAAGGAAATGAAATATCGAAATATCGAAGAAATGGTGAGAAAGTGTGAGGAATGCCAGAAGTTATTACCTAGTGTATTAATGGAGACCCAAATTAAAGGACCGAAAATGACCAGACCATTTCAAGCAGTAGCTATGGATATATTTTCTGTAAGTGGAAATAATTTCTTGGTTTATGTAGATAGACTTTCTGGATATCCTGCTTTACATTATTTTGAGCATAGTGGATGCACATCAAGAGGGATTAAGTAAGTAATGGAGAGATTCTTCATTGATTATGGTATACCTGAAGTTTTAGAATCAGATGGTGGAACAAACTTCTCGTCCACGGAATTTCAAGAATTTTACCCTTTTGGGGAGTTGAATGGCGATGTTCTTCTCCACATAACCCACAATCCAACGGATTGGCTGAAGCTTGTGTGAAGAAGTTAAAATATTTAGTAAAGAAAACTATGAATGGAAATAAGATAGATCAGTCAAAAATCAATCTTGGAATTTTAGAAATGAGAAATACTCCGAGAATAGAAGATGGATTGAGTCCAATTAAAATCGTCTTTGGTCGTAGTACTAGATCTATTATACCTATGCTACCTGAATTCCATCAAAAGAGAAGCCAAGAACTTTGTAAGGTTCCAAACCAAATTTTTAAAAAAGGAGATAGGAAGAAGTAATCCGTATTGAAGATCGGTGAATCAGTTCAGATACAAGATCGTATAGCCAAAAGATGGACCCATCTAGGTACAATTGAAACACAGGAATCTCAAAGGCGATATCTCGTACGTATGAAAAATGGTCGTCTTTGACATCGTAATAGGAGATTCATCCGTTTGGATTCCACAAAAGGGAACAAGCAAATTTCATTTTCATATACCTTAGATTTAATTTTATAATCATTGTCCTGGGGGGGAAAGAGGGGATGTTATGTATCTTCATTGCTATAAGTTTAGTGACCTATCTATAAATGTTCCGTGTGTTTTTGTGTATATTAATATATGAGATTCATTCTGTATTCTCCTAGTGTAGAATAAAGTATATATATAAACTCCATATCCTCATATATCTCATATCCACGTATATCATAATATATATACAAGATTTTGATCGAAATGGACAAGAAAAATAGGATAATTAGAGAAAAATATCTTATTCTTTCCTTTATAATGGTTAATAGAGGAATATATTTTTGATAAGACAATATGGTTTAAGTCCTTTTATTTATTGTTGTTATAATTTTACTTGCAATAGTTCACAATTTTCCTCAATTTAATAAAAAAAAAGGACTGCACTGTTATAACATTTTGTTGTTTAGGACCCCAAAATGAACAACATCAACAATGCTGGCATCACCAAAACTAAAACCTGTTTATCAGATTATAGGCAGTGATGAAAATCTGGTGTAGAATGGACATGTTAAAAAAAGAAATCGAAAATCATCACGGTAAACCCTGACAATTCGAATAATGTTTTGGAGGAGAAAAAGAATAATTATCTTGACACTTCATTAAATCAGCTATATTCAGCTGTGACAAGGATGGAAGGAAGGATATAATCAAGGACATTTACTAGAATTACTCAAATGGCGATCCCCAATTCTACTCCGAGTCCAACAATGACTTAAAATTATACATTTACAGCAAATCCTGAGGTTTTGAATATAATTGAATCTATTTAGTAAAATATGTTCAATACTTAGAAATTAAATAATAATAATAAGGAAAAGTAAAGTCATTCTTCGGATTACCAATACCCAAAAAATAATAAGGCCAGTTAAAAAATATACCAGATTTTCATCCTTGATTATAGGTGTACCTAGTGCAAAAAATATATAAAAGAACTGGAAGAGCAAGGTGTCCCCCGAATGAAGAGTAGGAGAAACAGAAAATAAGAAGAAATTATTTACCCGAATGAAATAGTTAAGTGTTGGCATTTATATATTGTTTATTTTCATTTTTTTTATAATTTTTAAATTATGGTCCTATAAGCATGTTTATTAATTATTGCTTAGAAATTTATGACGTTATTATTGAAGTATTAGGTAATAAGTGCTTCTTCCGTTCTATAATTTTATTTTTGCGTAAATAAAATTCAAGTTTTAATGAAATTATTATGACTTTTGTCCACGGCTTTGCAATTTTTTTTTCTTACAAATTCCGAGTATAGTTTAAGATTATCGACTCTCTGTTGATGAAAAAGTCGGATCCTAGAATATGTTGATGTCAACTCCTTGATAAATACAAAAATGTGATTTTTCTTGGATTTCCGTCTAACATGTGTTAATTAAGAACATTAAAAACCTAATTCTGTTTTTCACTAATTCTTTTTAATACTTGGCTGGCAATTGATAGATGAATTAATTTTTTATTAAAAAGAGCAACTTTGCCCATTAAAATAAATTTAACATATACTCGTTCAGTTTCATAACACACAGCAATTGCATCTTGTGAAGGGTAGACTAGACCTCCTAAATATTTTATGTTAATCAATGCTAAATTACTATGATCAACTTTGGATGAATTGGTCAAAGCTGATTTGCAAGGTATGCGACAAAGACGTCCTTGCAATTTGAGATAACAAATCCAGTGATATAGCTGATCACCGACTCTTTAAATGAAGAGAGTGTAGGAAGTAAAGGAGATGGAATCTAACTGTGTTCTTGTTTAAGTATTGTAATATCTTATTGCTTAATTAAGTAAATCGCTTCAGAGTCTATCTGCTTACAGTTTTCAGGAGCAAGCTTACTAGTGTCATCCACAATCAAGCAGTTTCCATATTCTCCTTTGACTTCCCAATGGACAATGAGACTTTGATAGCTTTCCTAAAGTGATGAAGAAATTTGTGTTTCTATAATTAATATTAAAAATTTAACAAGTATTTTAAACTTACAATGAATTGATGTGCTGTTGGATTGTTATTTTGCCCCAATCTGCAACGTAAAGCACAAAAAAATAGTTTTTGGTGATCTTGGGACATCTTGTGAGTCAAAAGATATTGCTGGTAACTAGACTTTATGTAGTTATTATAAATACCATAAATTGACTTCATGGACACACAGAAACCAATTAAACCAGTCCTTTTCCTAGTTCTGCATAAAAACGTCAAATTTTTAATTTTTTAATGTAATCGAAGCTATCTTCAACAAATATTTTCCAAAAATATTTAGTGGAGCGTTTTAATGGTTCCTTAAAGCCTCTTCCTAAACAATTCCTACTATTGCACCAATCAAATATCCGATCAACATTTTTTATAAATTCATTGTGGCTTCAGATTCTTTGAATTGAGTCAAGTTCAAATCTTTATTAGAAAACTCAATTGCATTTGCTACTGATGAGCTTAGAGTTTGTGTGGTATAAGATACCTTCATTTTCATTCTTTAAAAGTTTATGTGCCTCTTGGTCCATTGATTTGCACATTAAACCCCTTCTTCTTCCTATAATTTTTCTAATGCCTAACAATAACGGGAGTAAAAAATGTTCATGGCTCAAATAAACAATTTTTTCTTGTCATTTATTGAAGGTGATAATTTCTTGGGTTGATTGATATGTTTGTCACCTCTTTCCTTAGAGATTCTTTAAATATATTTAAAGCTCAGATTGAGTAGATTTTTCAGTCAAAGGCCCATTTTAATTGTCATTGCAATTTTTAAAGAGTTCTATTCAGAAAAGTAAACTTACATATATATATATTATATAATTTATAAATATATGAAAAAACTATAAACTAACAAAAGATTTAAAGTTACAAAATGGCGGAGAGAGTTGGGAACTTATAAACAAGAAGCTAAGTGAACAATTTCACAAGAACATCAACAAATTGTCTTTTTTGTCTGCTAAAACTTGTTTCATTGTCTTTTAGAAAAACAAAATGAAGTTGTCTCACCTTGTAAGATGAACATAATCATAAACCAGAGCAAATTCTGTTTCATTATTTGTTTTATTCATTGATACTTGAGTGTACGTTTATTATTTCCTTGTTTCAGTGTTAGATTTTGTGTTGAGATAGTAAATTCAAGAAAGAAAAGATTCGTTTTTACTCAACTCCTACTCACACTTTGGAAGCAATACACATGAGTTGCAATCATGAATGCTATACGTAGTGGTACAAATATTGTATCGAATGGGATTATATGATTCAGTAAATTATTTAAAAAAAAGTAATATAAAATTCTTCTTTAATTAGTTTATTTGATTTACATACGGAATGTGAGAATAGGATACTTTTTTAACCTATTATTCAGAACGTGCATTTTCTATGTTTATTGGCATCCATAATCTCATATTTATATGAAATCTGACAAATTCCAAAGACCAAACGTAATTGAAATGGGTTCATTGCTTAATATGTATTTACATTTTTGTGTTTTTTTTTTAAACGTTTGATAAATATATTTATTTTTCTATAAAATATTTAAACAATAAAACAATATTATTTCTTCTAAAAAGGGATGTCTAACGATAAAGAATTATTGACATAATTGTATTGTATGACAGAAGGTAATCCATTGCAATAAAAAAGGTCCAGAAAAAGCTTGCAGGTGAACTACGCAGATATGAACCGCTCGAATCTGCATATAAGTTAATAAAGATAATTAGTATACTTGTGTTACATATCGGGCTTAGAAAAAGCCATGAGACCTTCCAAAAATACAGTATTGAATAGGTATTGTTGACCAAATCTGAAATTTTGATTGTTTTTTAATATATTAGATTCTAAGCTTTTGATTGATGTACATGTTGTAAACGAAAATTCTGTATATGTCGTGATGGAGGCAAGAAACCCCATCATAGGCTATTTAATCCTTCCTGGGAGAATCATCTCGGACATAATGAAGGCATTAAACGTGAGCAAAGCCACAGTATGTCGGCTCAGAAATCGTTTGGCTGATGGGGACAACCTCAAGGACATACATTAGAGTGGAAGCCCCACCAATGTGAAGCCTGAAGACATCATGGGGGCCTTTAAGGTAAACCCAACGATTAAGATGTCAGAGTACGCCAAAAAGAAGAAGGTACATCGGTCAACTGTGGGGAAGGTCATCATAAAGTCTGGAGGAAGGTAGCTTAAAAGAATTTCGAGGCAAATTCTGTCCCAACGTCAAAAATAATCCTGACCTCCATGATGTCAACAACTCTTGAATGATCGGCATAAACTCTCGAAAAAATGCGTTTAATTTGGTTTGATGTCGGATAACGATTACCCACAGCCGACAACTTGATGCTGTTGAAGGAAAATTTGGTCCCATAAATCACCAAGACCATGTTCCAACAATTCCACGGACTTATTCTAGTAGGACGGGGCTCCGGCCTATACTGCTAATATTGTACAAGAGTCGATGGGCAGCAACCTTTGGCCCCCTCAGACCCCAGATCTGAATCCACAGTCTTACTATATTTCGTGGCAAATGGAGAAGAAGGCCTGCAAAGTCCGCAACCCAAATATTAATGCCTGAAAACCTCCGTTAACCAGCAGTGAAGGATCTTGAAAAAGGACTACGTTGCTGATTTATGCAAGGGGTTACAGAAGTAGTTGGAGGATGTCATTGAGGCTGATGGCCAGATTCAAAATTAATGTGTATTGTACTTGTAAAAAATATTACAAAAATAAAATTTTCTATGTACAACATCAATCTGGATCAATTATGAGTATTTTAATGACTACTTAGAGGCAGGTCTCAGTACTTTTTCTATCCCCAGTATATAAAATTATATAAAGCCCTTTTTCTTACTAGGCCATTGACTCTCTCTGATCTCCAAAACCTTGACAATTTTTTCTCTTTCTGTAAATACATTTTCCACGTCTTTTTTCCAAAACTCTGCAGCGATAGTTCCTCTACATCGTATTCTAAGTTCTCCATTCTCAAAATGGCTTTCATCTAAGGGAAGCATTAAACCAATGACGGATGAAAATAATCCTCGATGTTTGTTCAATAAATACTGTTCTTCAACGAAAAATTCGTCAATCTGTGAGAAAAAAAAAGTCACCAAACAAATAATGTTTTAATGATTTTTTACCTCGCGCCCATTCAGTATCCATTGTAATTTTGCAGGTGGATTTGATGGAGCTGAAGTGCATGTTAGATTTAAGAAATCCCCGGGCTTGTAAGTTCTTTTGATCTCACCACCAAGAATGGTTGGAAGCTGTTTAGGCAGCTCTATGGAAATTCAAAAGATTTATTAGTGAACAGTATAATTGATAATATTGTTAACTACACTCACCAACCACAGTCATTCTATTGATAGATTCCTTCATAACGAATCCTTGAATTCCTTGATATTTACCCTTTTTACGAACCACTGCCGTGACTTCACATCTATACATCCCCGTTGACTTGAACCCCACTCGCTTTAATATCACTTCCTCTGGACGCGACTTCTCTATCTGAAATGTATATTTAATTAACCCCCGTTTATTCAAGGGCCCATGCACAAGGCACATGGCTATATGCATGGAGCTAACCATTAATTACATCAATTTTGATCCCAGATACTTTCCAGGTCTGTATTGAGTCGTCATGCGGATCCAATTTTCGTTCCTTAAAACCTCCTCTGATTCGTAAATCATCTCTAGGCATGAAACGATAGAACTCTGTTTCCTCTTTATACCATTTTAGAGAAAACAGCTGTTCATTATTTTTGAGCTCATATCTACAGAGTAGTGTGGCGTTTTGTCCTCTAAATTTGTACTGAGGTACGACAACAGCTTCCAGGTGTATACTTGAACATACTGAAAGAAATATGTATAGACAACATAAATACAATGGTTGGTATTACAAAATATTCATTTATTTAACTATGTTTAAGTAATTGCCCTATATTTCAAACTGTCTTCTCTTTGAATAATGAAAATTTTCCACCATGAATTCGAATTTTGATTCAATCTTTAAATTTGTTCAACAATTAATGTATCTGTAATTACACTACAGAACTACCTAATTTTACAAGGGAACCAAAAATGTGAATTCGAATTAATGTTTTATTTTGTCTGAGTTAAAGGTCCAATCGGATTTATTCTTATATCAAAGGGATCCAGGGAGTTGTAATTTCAAATGAGTAGTGTTTACAATTTTAAATTTTCCTTCATAACGTTAAGTGGGATATTAAGACTAAATTGTTTGTTTCACCAGTCGCATCCAATATATATATTTTTTTTTTGTAAGTATTTTTCAAAATGTTAGAACTCCCCAAGAATATCTAATTTATGCTAAAACTGAAAGGTAAATTTTTTACAGATACATTGTTTTGCAAGAAATGGGCAGTATACATATTCGTTTTTTTAGTTAATATTTTTTCCTCTGCACAAATACTTTATGCTAGGAACAATGCAAAAACTGTCCTCTCATTGAGTATCTTATTATTGGATATTAAGAAATAAAATGTTTTTTTTTTTTTTGGTTGAAATTGGATATTTTAATATTTTGCTTATCGGTAAAAATATTGTGTAGATGGTTAAAATAATTTAAGGAATCTAATGACAGATTATTTAACATCTGTATAGACACAAGCCAATTGATGAGGAAAAGAATATCTGCTTGAAACTATCTCCTTAAATTTCAGGAATTTTAAACTTATATTATGAATTAAGAACCTAAGTCTGTATTATTTAACATATTAAGCATAAATTAGTCCGTATTTTTGCCTATTTTAACGTAACAAATCGTTATTATCGCTACACCTCAAACTAAAGACACGGCACATAATGAAGTTGGGTTGATATTTATTTCATTTCAAATTGATTATGATCCTTTATTGTGACAGGAAGTTCAACTTTTACTTCCCAATATTTATGTATTACATTATATTTATATATGGATGCTATGAATCCTTAATTGAATCAAATCATGCTACCATTGACCACTAGCAGTAGAGTAATTCACCTATAAAGTAATAAATAAACTTATTTCTTGTTCATTTATATAATTATTAGTTTTATTTGAAAATCCTACCACGTATTGGTTGGGAATGAATGATATTTTTTCATAGGAAATTAATTGAGCTATATCAGAAATGGTTTGATTGAAACTGTTTATTTTAATAATTACATCTTGTTCCATATACTTATTGTTCCATAAATTTATTCACTCTGCAACCAGCAATAACTAATTTATTTATTAAAATCTTATTTTGAGGATTCCACATTTTATATTTCAAGTCTTTCAGAATTATTACACTAAATCAATACGTGGACAACCTAAAATGAATTAAATTAGTTATGAATCATTAATAAAATAAAAGTCTAGTTATTAAATCAAATTAATAATTAATTATTTTCTCAAAAAGAGTATTATTATTTCATTAATAGTTTTGTAGGCATAAAATAGATATCTAATTTGTGTTTGAGCTCTGATAAATTTGAAATATCATCTTCTCTTAAAAACTTTTGAGCCCATTGGCATTATAATGGTCCTTTTTTAGTTGTCACTTTTGTTTTTTAGTTTTTCATTTTTTCATTCAGGTTCTGTTTCATAATCTTTATGTTAAAAGTCAAGAAAAACACCAACCCGGATCAGAGAAGAGGAAACTGTGTATTATTTTTCCATATAAGAGGGGAAAAAACAGCTCAAACAAAAAAAAAAAGATATTTATCAAGAGAGTTTCATCAAGTTATGTAGAAGTAAAATAATCTTTTCTGATATTGTTGTTTTCAAAGGTCTAAGCTTGTAGAAAACTCTTAAAACCATTGTTGAAATAAAACTGATTTCCTCTAAGAAGGGTATAATCTATATAGAAAATAATTATAATTATAAAATTCTGTAAACTGTTTATATATATCTTTTCAGATTTCTCCCGTCGCTTTACATTCAGACAAGGAGAGAGAATATCCAGACCTCTATGTTCCATAATTATAATTATTTATTGAATATGCACACATCATTACATTTATTGCATCACACAACTTTCCCTCCCATAAGAAACAAACTAATTTTTCACAGCTATGCAATTATAAATCAGCAATTGTTGGGGAGTGTTCGCAGCTGAAAGAGAGCTCATTCAACCAGAACACGGATTTAGTAGGGAAAATATAAAAAAAAGACACCTGACGGCAAAATTACCTGTATATTTTTTTGTTAGCGAAGTAACGTCGTGTATAGATTTAACCTATTTGCGACATTCCCTTACGTAGTGAGAGAGGGTTCTTGCATACACACATTGAAAGCCCGTTGTTTAATTTAAGTAACATAGATATTCTTTATAAGATGAAAAATGATTTAAAATGAGGATTTCTTCATAACAATAGAACCCAGTTTGACCACGCTTAATACGGATATTTGTTCTGCGTAGACATTTATGATTATGACATTCCATGTCATGTGTACTATAAAATTAAGAATCGTAAATTTTCGGGTATATAGGATGACCTGGAAACGTTTTTTAAAAATAAAATTTGTCAAATCCTTTGGTTTTTTTCTAATTAAATTATATTCCCAAATTGTTTACTAATGTTATGATTTAAGACCATTTTTGTCGACTTCATTCAAGATGATCTAAAAAGAGGATAGTGCAGTTCTACTTTTTTTTTTCTATGTTTATTATAAGGTTTGATTGAGTGCGTTGAGAAGTGAGTTGTTCTCATTATTAACTATTATAATTTGTAAAATTGGGAAATAAACCCAACCCAGAAGATCAAAGAAGAACTTCATATTCTTCATAGGATAACTTCGAGATTTTACGTTACAACACCAATAAGTCTTTCTTTATATGTATCAACATATTTCACTCATCTACCAAATGGAAATATAGTTAAGAGTCGTTGCTCAAAAGTAAGATTAAAAACATCAATTTTACTCTTTCCTTTTGCCTGGCATCAGACATTTCTTTCTGGAAGGACATGGTATAATACGTACTCCCAATTATAATATATCTATTTGTTATACCAGTAAAAGTGTGGGAGTACACGTGGTATAATCATGTAATAGCATTAATATATATATTTTTTTATAAATTCAGTAGATAGGTCTTAATTCTTTGTTGGCTTGAAATTGGATTAATAATATTCATTTAATTGAAATTTACTTTTTTTATTTACCATACATATATTTGCTTATGATATTATGTAGGCCAGCAAGCCAATATTAGTACATGAAACAGTTTAAATTTTGTAAGTATATTATAAAAAATAATAGACTTATAGGGTTTATCTTTAGTAAATTACTAACCTTATGTAATGCTTATCCCTGTCCTTGTAAACAAAATATAGGCATGAGTCTGAATTCTTGCTATTTAGGGGGCTCTCCTTTTCTCTATTACTCCTTGGCTTATCATAGAATACTAATTTATAACAAATTTTTTACTCATTAACTGTTTGCCGAATTGGTATGATATTAAAATCTAGAGATTAAAATCCCGAATAAAACCAACAAAAAGAGTATTTAATCATAACACAATTATACAATTGGAGAATGTAATCTTTTAAAGACAAATTGAGCAGCTTAGAACGTCTTGGAAAATAATAATAGAGACTGGGATTGAGACTGGAGGTAATTTTATTGAATAAAATAAATCAAAATCCATCAATTTCCAGAATTTGGTTCTTTTTTTTTTAAATTTGATAACTGGTTGTTAAGAAAATTGTGTTTGAATAAAATCCTCTTTCGTTGTACAAATAGCTAGCAAAACCCTGTACATACTTTACAACAAACTTCTAATTCAACAAGAGTTCAAAAAAGCTTCATCCCTAGAAAAATCCTGGTTATAATATCTATACTAGGAAAATAAAACCTTTACACAAGGTAAGTACACTTCAAAGTGCTTTATGCACTTTGGCTTCTTTATGTAGAATCACATATTATGCTCATAAATGAATTTAAGAAATGCATCTAATTCATTTAGCATTACATATGTACGTATTATCAAAAAGTGAAATAATAATTTAATAAAAACACACACCTAATTATGTTATAACTAATAAAATCATATAATTAATTTTCCATGCATAATTTCATAAGTACATATTATGCAGGAACTAGTGTTGGGCATTAGTCCGAAAATCTAAAACTTGCAGTAGCATGATTAAGATGGGGAAAAACTTGATTTTTCTAGAATCAAGAAAAAGTCAATCAAAACTAATCAGTGATATAATTAAATATTATATTTTCTATTCAATATGCCCTCCTAAACATACATTAACACTCTGTATACACCGGCTAACAGTTTGAAAGCTTTTGGCGAGTAAGGCCGTGTTCATTGCATATCACAGCGGGCAGTGCATTCAAATTTGGATGACATTCTTCTATTTGAAAACACCAAACTGCCACATACAGACAGGCCAGAAGTCAGTTATATTGTTTCTGTAGAAGTTTTAGGTATTCTTGCCTGTACCTATGGAAGTGTAATAAAGTTCGACAGAGATGTCAACGATCTTTAGAGCTTTTCGGTACGGACACAGGGGCAGAGGAGATCAGACCATCGTTGCCTTTTTTGTTTTTGCTCCGACATTTTTATACTTGGAGACATTAGATACGAACAAAACTTTTTTTACCTTGTCTCTTCAAAGTAACCTTAGTAACCTTATTGTTTCCTTTCAGCTTTTTAATCATGGTAATGAGACCCTTGGAGCAGGGGACGATTCAAGAGGTATTTTCAATACTCATGGTCGTATCGTACACGACTTCTTTTAGCCTCCATTTCAGTTGTCCCGGGTCAAATGAATAATTTTTTTTTCAATTTTTTTTATTGCTCTACTAGTTGATATTATGGGGAAAAATTGACAAAATATTTATTATGTGAATGAAAAATTTCCTAATTTGTATGCACAAATCGCTGTAACACGCTATACAACTTGCATGTTTTCAATTTTGAAAACATTATTTTTCAAAAGTATACAGCCATAAAACAATTGTTTATTCATACATTCAGAGGAAATAAATAAATATGTAGTGTATACATATTATAAACCTATTTATGCAAATTTATTTGTTTTGTTTTAAATTGATAAATAATGCATAACATATTCACAGAGAGTTAAATAATCCCAAATGAAGGGGGATTACTAAATCCATCATGTGTGTAGAATTTTAGAATGGACGAAAAAATCCATAATTACATTTTAACCAAAGTCACACTTTCAAATCAGTCATTTGATTTTGTTAATGAAGTCAGATAAACTATTTGCCTTTCAATTTTGCAAACTGATAAATTATTGAGTCACTTTTTCGTAGTGGAATTGGCAATTTACATATACATATACCATGTAGAGTGAATCAAAGCTATAAAACACAGTGGTGAAACACGACTGTTGGCTTGAGGATATTTCCATGGCTATGGAAAAAATCCCCCTTCCTTTGATTTTTTCATTTATAAGATACTACATATGGTGTTATTTTTTTTTGCTCATGAGTTATAAAATGTTTTCTCTCTCATTGAGTTCACCTTGTTAATTCAATATGTTGAGTAATTTATTCGGCCTCTATTTGACAAACATAAGTTATGTGGCCATCGTTTCGCAAAAAAAGCTTATAGCTTTGCTATGACCGCAGTGTTGACATTTTTGTAATAAAAAGATAAATTTAGAAATTAGAAAATGGTTGTTGCGTGGGGTTTTTTGTTTTGTTCATTATTAAATAAGTCGTTGGGCTGTTAATTTATCCCTCTGAAGTATGCAGCCTTGTTTATCTTTGGTGTAAATTAAAAAAGTACATAATCAAATATGTATGCATATATGAATTTAAATATAATTATATTATATTTTCACGACACTAATCCTATTCTAAATGTAGAATATCAATAATTCATTTTCTGCCCTCAAAATTATATCAGTGATATCATCAGTCCCACATTTTCCTTGCTCTCTTTTTTCTTTACAAAATTGTCAACTCTATGTATGGTGTATAGCTTAGCTACCAGAGGATGCAGCAATTGTGATTTAATGGTAATCTCTGATAATGTGAAAAGTTTGTTTAGAGAATATATTAATACATTTGGGTATTTTGCAAAGATAGTATTTGTAAACATAAAAAAATAAACACAACTAACTTTGTTAGTAAAATTTAAATGAGATTGGTTCACAAAAGGACAGTATCAAAACTAATGTATTTTGATAAAGTTTAGTGAAAATCCAAGAGACCTCTCATTATTATTTATATATATATATACAGGGGTTTATTATGAGTCAACGAACATACAAAGCTTCCCTTAATATATAGAAGATAAATACTCTCTCAATACATTAACGTTTCCTCCTCAGATATATAAAAAAAATGTATTTTTATATTTTTTTCTTTTTTTAATATAAGTTGAACTAAACGCTTGCGAGATTTGATTCATTTTATACAGTGCTTCCGGTAAATTATACTCATTTTCTTCCTTAATACTGTATTATTATATGATATACATCAGGGATCGCTATATAAAGTGCACCCCGTGATTGTTTTTCATATATTCACACAGAGAAACCTTGCTTTATTTTATATAGGTATATGTTGTGTACACGCTGTGATATCTGAAAAAGTTGTAAATTGTATAAGCGAAATGTACATGTTTCAATTTCTTGGTTTCTTAGTACATTATTTAATTAGAATCTTGGGGATTTTAATTACAAAGTATAGCAACATTCATTTCATTTTATTTATTCGAATGACAAAGTTATTATGTATTTATGAGTAATATCCCCCAGGATATCTGAACTTTATAATGTGATACATTTTAATCATTTGTACTAAAATAGCTAAAAATTACTCCATTAGAATATACGGATCATCCAGTGAATATTCAATTACTGCATTATCCGCATCCCAAGAAGTTATGTAAATCCTTCATACAAAATTATGCAACTTGTACCATTTGCTTATACAAGTTAAATCAAGTTTATTTGACAATCTAAAGTGTTTGATTTGATCAATAGCTTATACCAAAGTATTTACTATTGCGGTTGATTAAAAATATGAATTATAGAAAAACAAAAAAGTTTGTTCATAGCTCTACCCATAATTCAAGGTATTCTACTTTAAGATACTTATCAAATTTTGATCCTTTATAAAAATAGGAAATACGGAATCCTTTTTTAACAAGTTACAACAAAATTCATAAATATTCTGTCCATCCCCGGGAAAAAAAGTATCTACAAAATATTCAATTGTCTGTTTTTGTGATAAATTAGAAATATATTTGGAGAGTTCTATCGTTTTGAAAGATATTTTTCATAATTTGATAAAAGATTTTTTTGACTGGTGGAACAAAAATTATAAATAGTATTCCCCCCACTAGTTCTAATCTTCCACTTAATATTTTAAACATTTATTCATAGGAATAAATGAGACACTGTCGGACCCCTCCAATATGAGAATAAATAAAATTTAACCTTTTACAAATAAAAGAAAAATGCTATTTCTTATACTCTTAAGTATTTGGCTCTTTAGTAAAATTTGATTAAAGCCAGATACATTGTTAATTCAGACATCTGATCGTGAATATGTTCCTGTTTTGGAAAAAATACCGGGTGCGTAATTGAAAAAAGGATAAATTAAATCTATAAGTCTAACAAGTTTAACTTTGGAACCTAATGGAGCTAAATTAACCAAACATTCTACAGATGTATTTCCATTTTAATCTTCAATTTAGCCTTAATCGTCTTTGATGATGGCATTGATACGCCATGATATCTGACAGCTGGTAATAATTTAATTAGAGCTCATATAGTGCCATTGCTCATCAACAGAAGCCTCGAGAGCTTGAGTATTCGGCACCCTTTCCTGGCTGACTCTGACCAGTACATGCACCCCATAAGAAGAGACAATAAGTGGCATCTAGTGTATAAAGTGGCTACTTTGTTCTCCGACAAAAAAGACTGTGTAACCTTTTCAGAGTGCGTTGGTACACCATCTTGTTAAATCACGTCTCGATGCTAATATTATCATTAATTTACGTTGTAAATGGTCTTCCTGCTTTCTAAGTCAAGATTTATATCTCTGTTATTGTGGATTTGGGCGAAATACAGTATCAATCTCGATTCGTTTGTCTCTTTCTGAGGCCATTTTTTGATTGATTTTTGGAGGGGGAGGCAATAAACACAGTTTGTCAGCTGAGAAGAAGAATAATCAATTCCTCTCTGGTTTTTTTCTTTTTCTTCTCTTTATAACTGTCCAAATTTTCTCTATGCACATGATATCAGAATTTGAACATTGAACAACCCTGGCTGATCTTTGATGTTTTCATTAACTAGGATTAATATTGTATTGCACTTTTTATGACTAACATTATGCTATTGGAAAAAAATAGAATTTTTTCTTGTTCTGTGTGATAAATAAATAAATAATTGAATAATTTGGGCAAAGTTATCTCAATTAATTAACATTGATGCAGAATGTACGAATACACAAATAAACCTTAACTGGAGTCAGAAAAATAGTTTTAGGGAACAATATTTGAGTGTGATACGATTTTGAGAGAAAACATCAACCAATGCTTATGAAAAGCAATTAAATTTTCTTTTTTATGTAGACAGGGTTATTCGAGAATCATGAGGATTTGAAGTATCGACCCATGATTTGATATTTTAAATACAATTTAAATGTTATTTTTTTTAAATATTCATGTATTGCAAAGTAAATACTTGTACATATCTTAAAACATGCAAAGTTTAATTTTGTTCTGTTTTTTTTTTGTTTTTTTTTAATAACAAAAATGTAGGAATGTATATATATATATATATATACTAGGTTTGGCTTTGGGTTGGAAAATCCAAGCCCGCCCTAAGACTGTTATTATTTTGAGTGAACCGAACTAAATTCCTTATGAAGTTAGGTCTAGACCGATCTCAAATAAAAAATTCGATTCAAATTGGTTGTAAAAAAAATTGATTAACTTCTTAATTAAAATTAGTTCTTGACCAAATTGTTTATGACCTCAGTTGTGTTTCAAAATGGTGACTATTCACCTACAATAACGTCATATGAACTGAAATATAGTGTACATGTTTGGGCAGTAAAACGTGGACAGTTAATTAATGTTTATTTTCTCATCACTATGAAAGGTTTAGTGATTATTTTTTGATTTTCTCTTTTTTTCTGTCCCTTTTAACAAATATACTAATCATATAGTAATTTTATCATCACGCACGAGCAACAACCAAAAAGGCAGTACATCTCAGATCTCCTTGGTGCTGGAGTTGATGGGATGAAAATTACGGACATTGTTAATTGTTCTAGGAGGCTGATTTTTATGTTGGATAAATGGAAAAAACTACTCCAGGATATGGAGAGCATAATTTAATGAGGGATACATAGTTCTTGTTAAGTTTGGAGAAGAATATAAAGGAGGATCCAAGTAAGTCGATCAATCGGCTCGCCAATGACTTCTCTGTGGTTCCTAAGACCCTCAGGTGGTCTTAAATCACAACTTGGTATTGGTTTCTTTCAAGAGGACCTCATGCCACCTTCTGACAGAGGACATGAAAGCTAGAAGGATCTAGAGGTGCCAGCAAATCCTCACATGGGTAAATTGTAAAAAATTTCTCGGACAAGAAGATTTTGACCTTTGCTGACTTGCAGAAAAAAAAAATGAGGTCCAAGGGGTTTACCACACCAATCAATGATCCTTGGCGTTCGAGTCTCTTATATAAGGAAGATGCATCCGTTCTTTTTCAAGACTGGACGAAAATCGGCCAGTAAACCTACTATAAGGTGTTTCGATACACCATCTTGCCATGGATGAAAACCAACTATCCTGAGAATAAGTACGTGTGGACTCAGGATGGTGCCCCTTCTCACTTTGGAAAGGGAAACCAAGAGGACCTCAGACCTAAATGTGTACTCGTTGAAGTCCTCTATAGTGGCTGCATGGGACAACTTGTCAGACAAGTTTGTCATCAGCTCCTGCATGGTCTTCAGGCTACGTTTTAAGGCTGTGATTGATAATGAAGTTGGCCATATTAAGCTAAAAAAGTTTTACAAAAACAATGGCTACATATTTTGTTAAAATTACTTTATTTTGCCTATTATTGAAAATGTAAAATTATTGATGTATTTCTATATCCATCTATTGAGTCCACGGTTTGCTACCCTACTATGTACATATAAATCTCGTGCCAAATTGTCGTCACTCAAATACTAACTTAACCGAATGAAGGTATGAAACTCCAGTATTAATTTCCAAAATTTCACCTCAGACACACGGGATTAGTGTGGGATTACCGTGGTATTTCTAAACCGATTAAAAATAACCCCCGCCGTTTCGAAGAACCCCCTATAACATAGATTTACATATTCTTCATGGTAAGGATATGGCAACGAGATAAGCAAGTTTTAAAAGCAAGTCATTACCTTCAATGAAGAATGTTACAAATGAAAATGGTAAAGCAAGGTGTGTAATACTTTTTTGATCGACTCTTTCTCACAAATTTTATCATGATTTATATTTTAAAAATAAAGTCTATAAACTACTTTTTAGTTTATTTTACTAAAACCTTAAATGTATCCCCTGAGAAAGGCAAATTTACCCCCAGGTTGATAAACTGGACCCTATAACATAGATTCGACTATGTTCCAGGACCTTAAAGTTAGATTAAAAACCACATCTACCGTTTTAAGAACCATGAAGTTCAAAAACCCCTTCAAATTGCCCAATACTTTTTTTAGAATGGCAGTTATTTAATTTTAACGATTTTTCTGCAGATAGAAAATCTATCTAGGGATCCTTAGATAGATCATTCCCATTTCTAAATGGTACAAAATGAAGCAAAGAAACTCCATTATTGAATTCGAGTCAATTGTAGATTTTATATTCAAATAACTGGTATGATATCTGATACTATAAAATTTTGTTTATAGTTGAATACCTTTATTTAATTGTAAGAGGTTTCTATTGGGCCCAATATGGCCAATTTTAACCATCAAATCAGTTTATCCCCCATCTTATTTGTTTGTAATTTCCATATATCAGGATTTTGTGAATAACTTTTTCACATTTTTGAAAAATTGTATATCCTCAATTTCATACACTAGGAATGTTAATGATATTTGTTGTGCCTCAACATAAAAGCAATCTTGAAAAAAAATCAAGAAAAGGAGAAAATCCAAATAAATTTGTTTATTTAATATCGTGGGGTGAGTGCCAAATTTTCGCAACTCATGTATTTATTTTATAGAATTAAGCATGGAAACTCTTTTTTTTTTCATTATGAATAACTATCTTAACAAAAAAAAACTGTTATGAAAGTATGAATTTGACTGTTTTTTAAGTATTAACATTAAATATTACACATTTAAACTGATGTATAGGTTATCTTACATTAATATTTGTAAATTTTGTGTTTGGATAACATGGCGTTCAACCCTCAAAATAATATTTGTTTAAGTCGTAAATGAGAATAAGATAGAAAATCGGTCTATAGATTAAGACAAAAAAATAATTTGCTTTTACATTGAGACCGCAAAAATGGGTTGACAATTTTAAAATGATTAAATTCCCAGTCGACGGTCTAAGATTGCGGTCTATAACGAAATATCAATTCAAATCAGTCAATAAAATATCACCATGCGACTGTGGAAAATAGAAAACTCGATTTTGGAACTAGTCTCATCACTAACGTGTACCTTTTTGCAAATGAATTTCACTTAGTTAGAGAAATGAGTTTTAACAAAGTAAAATAAAATATGCTAAATTTGAAGAAACAAACAAAGTTGATCCATCTCTTATATTTCATTTGATACGTTAACGAGTAACAAATCAATAATTATTATATATATTTATCCATTTTGGAGTTTTTTAGCAAATATAAATATATAAACTCAATATCTTGGTAAAGCGTGTTTGAAAAATGAAAATAAATGTTATGAATCAGCATAACATGTACAACTTCGCAAATTTAATAGAAGTCTCATAATAGACTCTCATTTTAAAGGACTAATTATGGTAATTTATGTTTTATTTATATGCTGTGTAGAAGTTGCAGTTTCTTTGTCTGTAAATGCATTATTTAAAGTCAACATTGGTCATTCAAATAACCAACTATTGATTGATTCCATCATTTATTTAAATGACAGGGCTATTATGTATTATTTCTTAATATAACTCTAGGCATTTTTAGTAGTTTATAGTAAATAGTCGAACATTACATCGTTAATAAATCGATCATCTATGGAATATATGAAATTATTCCGTTATCTCCATCATAAGTAATGTAAATCCTTCATTTAAAATGGCTCCTCTGATTTTGGGATTTCAAATTGTACAATTTGCTTTTACCGTTTACAATTTGTACAAAATATATGTATAAATAATGTATCGTCTAAAATGTAATATTTTTTGATCATTTATAAAATCAATCGCAACTATGAAAATGTTTTCCATATTCATTTTTGAGCTCCTTGTAATTATTTCCCGCAGCTTTTATTCTTTTCTCCATCTTTTTTTTCTCTCTTTCTCTTCTTCTCTTATAGTTTATCGTCAATAGCGGTAGGCCTAGTTAGGTTGGTTTGAAAAAGTCAGAACGCTATTTTATCAAAAAAGATTAAAATTAAAATATTCCTTGCCGCTTTTTCTTTCTGTTATATTTATTCAATTGTTCATTTAAGGTGTGTGTGTTTTTTTAAAGTAATGACACATCTTTTAAAAGCCTTGGTTGTTATACTTTTACAAATAAAAACCACAATAAACATATAAAAACGCTTATGCAATAAATATGCACTTACCATCAAAGAGATATGAAGTAGCAAAATATAATAAATATAAAATTGATGTGTTAAGCGTTTGGAAGTGTCTTTTATGTCTTTGAAGAGGACCCATTGTCCCAGGGATCTCTGGGCTAAAACACCAAAGAAATAAGAGGAATATTCTGTAGAAAATAATTTATATTTAAAGTGAGTGGATTGAAATCACATTTTAAATGTTTTTGAGTGTGTAGAGAAGAAGATGAAGAAATATCTAAATTAGAGTTAGAGATTTGAACGAAATAAACAACTGAAGAAGAAGACCCATTGAATACTGGCGGGGAAAATACAAAGAGGTTCGAGAATTAATCTTTTTCTTTTCTTTTTTTCATGGCATGTATATTAGAAAGCGGTAGCGGCGATGAAATAAAAACCATCGCCATGAGAGAAGGAAAGTTTGAGAGGGACAGGAGGGGAAGTAGAGAAGGGGAAGCAAATC
Source organism: Lepeophtheirus salmonis (assembly GCF_016086655.4). Lineage (NCBI taxonomy): Eukaryota > Metazoa > Arthropoda > Copepoda > Siphonostomatoida > Caligidae > Lepeophtheirus > Lepeophtheirus salmonis. The sequence goes on along the minus strand of NC_052139.2, from coordinate 23,565,522 downwards.
CATGTGAACCAAAAAAGTATAACCACTATCAAAAGAGAATAAAAGAAGGAGAGATGATGGCGAAAAGTATGGAATAAACACACAAAATTGGCGATTTTTTGTGTTTATTTATTTTTAAAAAGTTTACAAAAATCTTTAATCTGATGAATTGAACAACAAATGCTTTTTTCTCTCCTCAAAATATTTTACATACTACGTTCACGACATGGGCTCATGTCAGTATATTTTCAGATCCAATAACTATGTTCTCGTATTCCAAAAAATATTTCTTTTGTATTGTAACAATTGGTTTGTTTCATTGGCCAGTAGATTCACTATTCCCAAAAAATCGAAGCGAAATATTTATTAGTAGCAATTCGGGTTGAAGATATCTCTAGACGACTTGTGAGAGAAACATACATTTGAATGAAAATATTTTAGTTATAAATTATGGATTCATTCATTTTACTAATGTTAGCAAGATGATTGTGTGTGTGTGTTTTTTTTTTTTTTTTTTTTTTAAAGAGAGAGATTTGTATAGAAGACAAAGTTGGTGATAAATAAGTCTGCTCTTAGATTTTTTACCTAATGAAATTACCAGGAAGGCAAAATTTGGGCGCACACTTTCTTTATGAAGCACATAAGTCATAACATATGCATAAAATTCATGCATCTAAGTTTAAAGGTTCCCCTGGCTAAAAAATTAAAAAAACAATTCATTTTCCATTCCCTCCTTTGTTCTGATTGCATCATTTTGGAGCAAATATCAAAAATTTCTAAGAATTTTCTCCTATACTGATCCGATGCAGATGGTGGATATTTTGTTCAATGTATCGCTCTTTCGATTTTTCGTCCAGTACATACATACCCAGTTATGCTGATTGTTAGGATATTGTAGCTTGCCTTTTTTTTTTTGAGTTGACAAACTATCATTATTAATTCATGAGTAATTTTTCCTTTTCCCCTGCACACAAAACCTGATTGAACATTTGTGTGTACTCATAAAAAACAGAGAGTTACCTTTTGGATTTATTGTGAAGCTATAATTAAAAGTACTTGTTGAGCTCTAAGGATCGACATGAGAGTTGTTTTTGATTGCCTATGTCTTTGTTTATTTCCTTACCTTCCTTCGTCCTTGTTAGAGCTGATAAATCTACCTTAATGCCAGCTAAGCTGCTCTCTTCCAAAACAATCTTCAAATTGTCACACTTTCCATGTTGATTTTCGGTTCTTTTGTTTATCATATCAAAAATGCGAATATATTCACACCAATATCGGGTGAAGCGAAAAAATCTTTACACTTAGTTTTTGTGAATGCAGTAAAATTGTTCCAGTCAAATAGTAAGTATAAACAAAAAAAAAGAAGCAAAATCTTCTTAAGCGTCTTAAAAGCCAAGAAAATGCCATTTGAAGGTGATGAACGAATTTTGGTCCCCTTGGACACTGGCAAGAAAACCAAGGGAGATTGTATTGTTACTATGGGTCCAAGTCAACACCTCAGATATGAAAGTGGTTTTTCAGCTGAATGGTGCCTAAAAGTGGTTGGAGGACAACTTGCCTTTCTGCCCAAAGAAAATGTGGTCCCTCTGTTTACCAGATGCCGACCCATTGGACTTCACTTTTTGGGTGCATGTTGAGTCCAATATCTGCACTGTCCGTCACACAAATATTAACAACACCAACTAGCATTGGGATGCACTGTCTGAAACTACATCTGCAATGGTTGCAAGGCCTTCTGTGACCGAATACAAGCCATCATTGTTACCAAAGGGGGAAATATCGATGATTAGGATAGCTAAGACTTCATATTAGTTATTTTATTTTATTGCCATACCCTATTGCTAAAATACATCTTGATAATCTTCTAGATCGAAAGCGTAATGATTATTTCGCCGCACCCGCTACATATACAAGGATTAAAAAATATGAATGTTGTGCTCTCTTTTTGTAATATCCATCACAAAATATTTTACTATATGGCAAACCGTTTTTCATTTTTTTTAGTTTGTAAAAGTTAAATTTTTCCAACTTTTCAATCAATCTCACTTTGATTGTGATATATGTACCTTATTCATTAACTTACTTAAATAATATGTATGTCACCAATTATTGCAAAATAAGTCAATTGTATCTCTATGTAGTTTAATAATTGAATGACAAAAGATATTGCGCAATCAAATGTTAATCACTTTATGTGATAAGACAATATTTTAATTTGATTAATAAATAATTTGATATTTAAAAATTAAGTAACTTAAAAACAATAAAAAATAATAACATTTGGACTTTTTTGGTTAAAAAAAAGGCAGAAACAAAATTAGGATATAAGTAGGTTTATATTTTTTGTAGGAGGGCTGAGTTTTCAGACTCTTTTTTGCAAAAAAAAACAACATTGGTACAAAATTTAAAAAATTAATATTTTTGGAACAAAAGTTCAAAATTAAAGATGATTAGGTTGTGAAAATAAACAAACATGAGCTCATAATTTTTCAACACGTCTTAGGTGTGGCAAACTACAGCTAATAATTGTCAATAATATGACAAACAGTCATATGTAAGCCAAAAGAAAGCTCAGATAAATATGGTAACCTCAACGATTTGATGAATATTTGGGAGGAACACAGATTAGCTGTCATAATATTTTCATTAAATTAATTACAAGAAGCTACGAGCTTAAGAAAATAAACACAAACCTACCCCGTATTTAAGATTTATATAGCTAGGAATTGCCCTGATGCTTATAAATGAAAATAATATGTAAAATAAACAAAAAAAAAAGCAAAAACATAATGAACCTGGTAACCCTGACAATTTGAAGAATATTCAGGAACAGGGGAGTTTTAATAGAAAAATTAATAAATTAAATTTTCCAAAATATTTTATTTTGTATGAATAGAATAATAAGAATTTTTTCAAATACCTATGAATTTTTGAAATACTTTTCCAAAGAGCTACAGATTTTTGATGATGTTTTTTTGAGAAAGCAATAGATGTCTGAGAATAGCTATGGATTTTTTGAACTTTTTTTCTAAAAAATTTAATTTTTTGAGAAAAGTAATAAATTTTGAAATTTTTTTTCCAAAAAGTTTGATTTTTTGAGCAAAGCAATAGATTTTCTATTGTTTTTCCTAATAGTTATTTATTTTGGAATTTTAATTTTTGGAAAAAAAAATGTTTTTGAAAAATATTTTTGGAAAAATTTAATTTTTCTTTTTTTTTTGATTTTTTTTTCCGGAAAAAATCCAGAAAACGAAGCTCCCTTTCCCCTAATATAATCCTGCGTACGCCCCAGGGAGGAAAGCATCGAAGTTGTCATGAGGTTTCATTAAATTACCAGCAAAAAGTTGTAACATTAATGAAATTAACGGAAACCCCACTCCATATCTCGTAATAGTATAGAGATGAATTACAGCTATATCGATCCTCCATTCTACTTAGAGTCCAAAGTGTGTTTTCCCTCATAACTCCACAACAAATCCTACATATTACACTTTGTGTTTCACAGACTTGAGGTAATTTTATACTTATTTTCTTCAAGAATAAAAGAATAATTAAAATGGCTTTGGTAAATTAAAAAATAACGACACATATTCAGCTAGCAACTACAAAAAGCGAGGCTCTCTTCCATTATAATACCTATTATTTTCATCGATGCAGCTGTTGATGAAATACTTACTCATATAACACTCGTATAAATTTTTAGTATTGCTCTTCATCTTTCATAAAGACACACACTTGAACATACCAATGTTTTGATGTTCTCCCCTAAAGAACTAAAGAATGATGAACAACTAATTAAAGTTTCGTTCGTGTTTAATGTCATATTTTTGCAACTCTACAAATCCTCTTCGTTGTTGTTTTCACTGTTTGCAGTTCCCATGAATGGTTCATTCTAATACAAGATTCAATTTTAAAGCAACTCTTACATATATTTTAAATTAGCGTCAGGTCAAAAATGAACAAAAAATAAAAGCAGTTTGATGTTCATGTAACAACCGTAAAGTTGCAAAAAAAGTTTAAACTCTTTATCACCTTCAATGTCAAGCTGTGGCAACAGTCTGGAATTGAGAAAATATGCCAGGATCTTATTTACTACTGCGGTAACAGTATAAATAGATTTGTGAAGTCGACCACTAACATTTTTATAGCACCAGACGCTGCCTCTAGCTTACACAAAACACTGAGAGTACACCAAGTACAGGGTTTCAAGCAACTGATGAAGCCACGATGGCAATCTCGCATTCATTGTCAGGGCATTAGTCTGCCCAAGAAATCCTGAGCTTGCCTCTGCTCAGTTAATAATTTTTGATTGTTGTTTTGCTCGTTAATGAAAGCAATGTGTGTGGAGCGCATACATTGGAACTCAATTAAAAATGAGCGGTGCTCATAATTGTTTGAAGTTTAAGGTGACATAATTTTAGTTTTAGTTTAGTTTTTAACTTATGTAAAGGTATTTATTCTAAGTAATTTATGTAGTCTAAGTAACTAAAGAGGCACAAATAATGAAGTATATCCATAGAATCTTAATATAGCGTACTTTTATCCTATCAAGCGGATAATGTTCAACATATTCATTGCTTCTATTTTGTAGTCCCATTTTTTAAATTCGGTAAATTTTTTTGTTTTTAATGTAATAATATGAAATCACAGTTTTCAAATTAGAAACAATTTTTACTTTCAGATTGATCATGTTACCATAGATTGAGGACATAATAAGGATATGAATCCCTGGCCGATATCGTAGGTTTGCCCACTGGCAAAAAAAGAAGGTTCGATCATTTTAATGGTTGTTTATTTTTACATTCAAGGACAAAAAAAAGTTTTGTGAGGAAGAAAAACGCGGAGTATAACCCCAAGAACACCTTCCCTACTGTCAATAAGGAATGTTTTGGGTTGTACTTGGCTCCTGGAGTGCTTCACAATGTCCATAATCCTCTCCATCTCAACTTCAGTATATAGGAGATCTGAGATGTGCTGCCTTTGGCTTCTTACTCACTCATTGTTTATTCACAAAGGATAGCTGAATCAGGGTGTCAAAAATAACCAACCAAAATTAAGGCTCATTAATAGTCTAGGTCTTGCTGCCAACCCCTGTATGTAGAATAGTTTTCTACAAAATATTATTATGTACATACAATGACACACTTCGACCTCCAAAGACAGAAATTACTTAGTAGTAATAGGTCCAAATAAGTTAAATTAAGATGTATGTATACATCTTAATTTAATTGAATTAGAACAAAAAGGAGCTGGAATGAGACACAGATAAATTAAATTTAAAATAACAAAAAAGTATAATCTAATAGAGTAAAGAAGTAGTCGTCTTTTTAAAGGTCCTACTCTCTCCAGAGTTACATACCTACTATTAGATATATCTACTTATTTAACATATGGATGATTAAAAGACAAAAATAGTCAACATATTATGACATTTCAATAATAATTATGAATAGATAGAAGTGTATAAAACGTGTCCTAGGAAGCGGAAACGGCTTTTTCTACTGAGTAATATGGAAAGGTTTTTTATTTTCCAGTTATTTTTTAATTTTTAAAAACATCTAAACATAAAGTAATAAAAATTACGTGTGCTCATGACATACAGTGAGTAACAATGAGAGTTTTCTCGGAAGTTATAGGTGTAAGCCTATAGTCATACTGAGACGTTTTGTAAGGAAGATAACAGGCCTTTTCCACGATGTGCCAAATAGTTTCCTTCAAAGTAGAGTAAAAAGGAGTGGACTAGGCCTAATCAGTTTATTAAACATATGTTGTTATTCGTTCAATGCAAGAATTAATCGGTTTTAGGAGTTTGGATAATAAATAAATATATATAATTGTACTTAAAAACTTAAGCCCAAACTATTTAATAGACTTGGAGTCAAATATTTTGATAAAAGTGTAATAAATAAAGACGATTATGATGATCTTATTGGATCAGTCGACACCAAAATTCATAAATACTTTCCACGACCAATGTACCTTAGGAAATGTCTCACGGATAGAACCATTCCTTTGTCGAATTATGAATTTCGATGCACTTGTAAAGTAATGACTGACAAACTCCTAACCAACTCTAAAGTTAGTAGGTTTAGAGATGAGGTGGGGGTAACAAGTGCGAATGGTGCAGTGATAGGTTTTAAAAAAAATACCATGTTCAACAGTCATGTGTCAGGACGCATGGTTTCTGGATATAAAACACTATACATTAGTTGGTTATATAAAGCATTACCTTTCCAAGCATGGGGCCAGGCTAATTTTTGAGATGGATGGAGTACTTTTGGAGCCAGACATGATATAAAATAGAGGAGGGAAGATCTCTTTGTTGATCCTACCATAACGGGAGAAAGAACTAATATGCTAGCCGCATATAATGTAACATTATATAAATATAGAAATGAAAAGCTAAGCAAACTAATTACGGACGAGTATGAGGATTCCAAAAGTCTAAATATAGAATTGTTTATTATTGGTTCGATGCACTTTTTGAAAAATCATTCTCAGTGTAAAAGGAGCTAGATATTAACAAAACGGAGTTAACTTACATTGAGCTCAAAGTGCTCAATGATTCATACGAGATATGGTCAAGGGAAAGATCAAGACCAGATCGTGTAGTTTAGGAATCCATGGATGCTGGTTTTAACAAAGTGCATGAACACATCAGTATTATTCACGTTATAAACATTACTACTCTTAAATCCTCGTCATATTAGCTATCAAGCTAATATGTACTATGTAGTATCATTGGTTTGTGACATGAGGCAAGGAATACTGGAATTATTGAAAATCAAACAAAATTGTTGCGCTCACATAAGAAGGCTGACTCTCTTTTTCCTGTAACTACAAAAAGGAAAAATGACTAGTTTGACTTATAAACATTGATAAATTTATCCGACTCCTAACTAGGTATCACAATCTTAAATTAGTCAATTTCTTAACTTATCCTAAATTATATTTATCCTTTAACTTAATAAACTTTTATTTTTATTAACTTAATTTATATTATTTTCGACATTGATTTAGCATATATTTTTTTTACATAAGTATAAAATAATAAGAATATAAAATTGGAAGAACAATCATCTGTTAGTTCGAATGTAGTTTGGCAATGTTTTTGTTGTTGTATTGATGATTGCAAATATTTTATCTTCAGTGGGCAACACAGAATTTATTCAGCACAACATTGAAAAGTTTATTGATATTTTAGGAATGTATGAAGAAAAACAGTGACCAGATTTGCAACTTGTTGATGGTTTTCATAGGATATTGGAAAAAATACAAGATAAATGCTCAATTTCTATTACCTATTAAAAACCATAATCATAACCTCAACTAAAGGTAAAGTGATTATGACTACAAAACTGTAGACATAATAGGAATCTCTGATCTTTGCTCAAAGACTTGAAAGTATCTCAGCTCTACATAAGTTTCAAAGAAGTTCATTTCTAGGTGAAGGTATTATGACAACTAACGGTAGTTGAGTATTTACTTTTATTATTTTCCTGATTTAAGGTAATATCATAGTTATATATTTTTAGAGATGTGCGGGCATTGTAGGTTTTGGATAATGACTTTGATATATATCCGACAAAATAAATACTATTCCTTGCTGGTGTTGAAGATCCTCTAGAGAAAGTTATATAGCAGTGAGATTTCCCCATAATATTGTCCATTTGCATATCATATTGATCAACCTTTAGGGATAAGATTTTAGAAATTATTCTTTCTTCGACTTTGTATGGATCGATTGAAACAAGTTGAACTTTATCAAAACAGGAGACTATTTACGTTTCAGTAGTATCCTTTGGATATTTTTTAAATAAACAATTTTTCACTGAAGTACAACTAAGTATATTCACTAATTAAATTTTTGTTGATATATGCATCACAGATTGATAAGACAAGAAGAATTCACTTTTTTGTACTAGATAAAATCATTTTTTATTTTCTTATTTTAGAGGCAGATATCTTAAATTGATTGATGTACCATTCTTGTAGTTGTAAATCATATAACCGTTTTATTAGTTTGATTTCCTTTCTGTTGAATTTTCCATTAGGGTATTAAAAATAATTGCGATATATATAAAATACTATTCCTTGCTGGTGTTGAAGATACTCTAGATAAAGTTATATAGCAGACAGAGCATTGGACGCATATATTTGCTCGTAGAGCCCAGAACTGACATTGTACACTTCTGTGTGTAGCAATAAACTATAAAACTCTTCCTCTTTAACAATATCAAGCCCTCGAAACAGTCTGGAATAGTGAGAATATGCTTTGATTTTTATTTTCTGCTGTGATAAAAGTATTAATTGCTTTATTAAGTCGACCACTAAATATAAGTATCACTGGCTGTAGATTACACAAACCACTGCCAAAAAACCAAGTACGGCTTTTTAAGAAACTGATGAAGCAACGATCAAAACAAACGTTATCTTTCGATCCTCCATCTGAAAAACTTTCCTTTATTAACGTAGACATAATTGGCCCATTCCCACTGACTCAAGGGCGCACTATTCCTTAACTATTACGAATCATTTCAAAAGGTGTCCAGAAGTGATACATATTCCAGATATAAGCTCCAAGACAAAAGTCAATAATTTTTTGATTGGTTGGATTTCGATGTTTGAAGTTCCAGACACCATTGTGGCTGACCGAGGAACACAGTTCACAAGTTCATTATGGATAGGTGTTTGCGGGACACTTGGGGTTGCAATCAAGAACACAACCTCGTATTATCCAGAGTCCAACGGACTCATAGAACGTTTCTAAAGATTATTTTAGCCGGGGTTAGTAGCACGAATGCTGTATGAAAAAGAAGACTGGATTAATACACTACCTGTTGTTTTATGGGGATTGAGGAACTCAATCCTAATAGGGTCTGGTTCTAAATGTTCACTCTTTCAATTTCTCATAGGCTGCTCAGGATCCATGGTCATTAATTTCTCTAATGCGTCCACCTTTACTTCTAGCAACCTCGACGTCGAAAGTTTCCTTAAAACAATGCGGAAAATAACACACGTTCCTCCGCGACAAATTAATAAAAGAGCCATTAACAAACAATTAAAAAAAAATATCCTTTTTTGTTAAAAATAAACCCATAAAAGAGTCTCTTTCTCCGACTATCTTGGACCCGTTTAAGGTGATTGAGAGGCACGATCGTTACTATAAATTGGACTTTGCATCAAGAACTGACAATTCCTCAATGAATTGACTTCGACTTGCATTTGGAATTCCAAGTATCCTTCCAGGGTCTCCGACTATAAGATCCACAAGATCTCCAACTGGAAAATGGTGTATTTCTTTACTTATAAATGTTTTTATGATGTATTGATTGTATATTATTAATTAGACGAAGTCTCTACCCACTCTGTCGCCAAGTAGTGTAGGAGTTAGACTTGTTTAGATTATATTAATTATTCATCATATTACCTTGTATTTTTTTTTCTAGTTTTTTCCTTTTTATTTTCGTATAAAGGAATAATAATTTTTACTCAGTTAGAATAAAGATGTTTAAATTTTATACGTAAACCATCTATGGCACTACACAAATGTTAGCCAGTGAATGTTCACATCTTGAAAAAATTTATTTATGTTATCAAACACGACTCTTCTTTAGTATTTATTAGAAGGCTTCTTACAAATGTCATTTCTTGAACCAACTTTTTATCTTTGGAAAATACAAACATAATCGAGAAAGGCATATTCACTTCCTAATAAAATGGGTTCATCTAACTGCAACCTAAATTATGTTACTGCAAGAATGTTGCCCAATTTATCTTCAATGTATTCAACAATATCATCTATTCTTCCTTGAACTGAGTTATTACTGAGACATAAATTACTTTATAATTTGATATGGTAACTTATATACCAATGTGTTCATGATTTTTATTATAGCTCAATCGCGTAAGCCTTGCCAGATCTAGCTATCAGCAAAGATATATTTTAGGAAACACACAAACAGTTTTTATATTGCAGTAAGTTAATCAAAACCATATTTTCAATAGTTTTTCGTGTCTTAAACTTTTCTAAAAATTGCAGATAAAAAAGTATCATTACTCTTAAGGACTTTCGATTTAAACGGTTAAAGAAATAATTGATTGTTGATGCAAAAAATGTCTTACTACAGTTTTATAATTACTAGACTTACTTTATAAGTCCTTGCTTAAATTGTTAGATTAAATATTTGAGTTTTAGTTGTTGTTTTTAACTTAAGTAATAGGATAAAATATAAAGGCACCCTTAATAATGTATATTCATCCATTCTAAATATATTGTACTTTTATTTTATCACTGGATAATATTCAATATATTCATTGCTACAACATTTTAGTGGCATTTTTTAAATTTTTGTATGTCAATTTGTTTTTTAATTTAATAATATGTAAACACAGCTTTTTTGCTCTACCGCGCCCCCTCCCCCCCCCCTTTTCACATAACCGCTCCAATGATCAAAGCATCACCTCTAAGGGGATGGTATCGTCCACTTTGAGAAACGTTGCTACAAACTCACAGCTATGAAGATGCTCAGAATAACAACAACAATCATGGAAGATGTAAATCTTGAAATATAAGAGTATCAGATATTTATTAGAAAGCAAGTGCGGTTCTTTTCATTGACAATCTGAATATGGTTTTCAAATTTTTCTTAGCTGTTATCGTTATTATTTAATAATTGAAGACACAGCATATAAGTAATAACTAGTAGGTATGCTCATGGAAGACGTAGAGTGGCAATGAGATTTTGGTCAAGAGCGATAAGTGAAAGTCTTTGTTGGAATCAGAGTAATTCCAGCGTATGTTGTTACTATCGACGGAGTGCAATTTGTGTTTAGTTACTTCATCTTGCAGTTGTATACATTAACGTCATCCCTCTTACAATAGCATTGGTTGTTAGTAGGCTTTATTATTATTTTTTAATTAATTTTCTAACCTATAAATTTGGAATATCATGTCAATGACTATACAATTTTATGGCATAATGACGATGCGACTAGCATTAATTTTGTGTTGTACCATTAGAAATACGTCAGTACTCTGTTACGACTATAGTTTCAGTATACTAAACAGCAAACCCCGCTACCTATAAGAAATTAAATCTTTAAAAGTTAAGATAGTTAATCAAGAAAAAACAGGATGTGAAAATAAACTGAATTATATGAAAGTGATAAATAAGAAGGCCTAGAAACGAAATCCCTTCGACCAAGTTACCTATTTACACTATTTTAATATTTATTTTTTCTTGTTAAAGAAAATATTATGATGAATAAATATGCAAAGTACAATTTTAACTAACATACCGGGTGGTTCAGAACTAAAGTCCATTTTAAAGACATAAAATTAAGAGTATTTTGAGTAATGATTTCGTTTCCCATGTAGTCAAAAATATTGTGTGAGGATTTTCTCATCTCTGATCCACAATGTAATTGAAATGCAAGAATGTTGCAAAGACAATTTTGCCGTCTTTTGCCCTCTTTCTTCACCTGATCTTAATTTTATTGACTTTGCAATGCAGATTATGGCAGAAAGGCCAATGCAGATTCCAGGCTAAGCAAAGCCTCCCTGATGACAGCCACAAAGGCTACAAAGGCAAATGTTGCGGAATGCTTTGTGTGTACTTGCTGAAAGTCAGTGACAAGGTATTTCCGTCAAGTAGAACAAAGGGAAAAAGAGATCCAATTGTTTGTTGGAGAATATTAAACATGTATGAAAGTATTTTTTGATACTAGTTTTAGCATTGGGTCCTAGACTGTTATGATTTTAAGTGGAAAAAAAACTAGTATAGCAATTCAAAGATGTTTGGCCCAACCCCGTCTAAAACAAAATGGATCTAGTTTGGTCTTTATGAAAAAATCCATCTGGAACGGTACTACAAAAGAATTAGTCTGGATTTTTCTCATCTAAACTTGGGTTTAAAACGAAATTACTAATGAATTGTCTCAGACCAAGTCTCAACACTAATGAATACATACTCCAATTAGAGATAGAACGGGTCTTTCACCCAGATGAGAAGTACCCAGGCACAGTATATGAAAACTTGTATATTCCAAAAGATTCGTCATCCGAACTGGCTTCGGGTAATCGCACTTTTATTGACCTTAAAAAACATCCAAAGAGTTTTTCGAATAATAAAGAGCTTATATTATTGCTGAATAAGGTAGGAATGTGTCTTGTATCCGGATCCGATGTACTCAGGTACAGTATAGGTAAATTTGTTTTATACGAGATTTCAACAGGCTTCATGTACTAGAACTTTTTTTCCTTAAATAGAGATAGTTTTGCTTAATATGGTGTTACATTCCTTCCGATAAATTGTGACTATTTTACATTGGATATTTGCTATAGTGTTATGCAACCATGCTTTTAACAAATATAATAAGTTTTTTAATTGTGAATGCCTTTTGCTAGGAATTACTCCGATGTAGATTTTCAATTCTTCTAGGAGTCAAACAAGGCCTTACAATCATAACTCGGCAACAAATCCACAGGGGCAATCTCTTTCTTTGATGAGCACACGCGAATGTTTAATCAGGCTTTAAATATAATTGAATGTAGTAGGAAAGGCGATTCACTACTAAGGGGTTAAATAATACTGACAACAGCTAAGGAAAAGAAAATTCATTCTTCACATTACCAATTACAAAATAGTAGGATAGCTTAAAAATACACACGATTTACATTTCTAATTATAAGAATAACTCATAATTATGTTCTAATAGTAATGAAACTAATTTTATACATTTATTCGTGATCAGGAATCTGTTATTCTTTAATATGGATTCAATTTCATTTATTTCCAAACTCTGGAATATATGCTCATAAAATCTGAGACAAGTATCCCTCTAATTTTGGTATTGGATTTGGATTTGAATGCTTGAATACCCCAAATTTACTCAAAGAATTTACATACCTCAATTATAAAAAATAAATCCAGCCTTTGCTCTGTAATTATCTTTTTATATATGAAAGCCCCTTTCCAATGGAGCAAATATTTTTTTTCCGTTCCTTTGAAGCCTTACAAAAGTACAATAATATATCTATATAATTTGATAATAACGTCATATAATAATAATAGTTCAAAGTTCATCATGTTAAAAGGCCATTTGTGGTCTTTTTTTATTATGTACATATATATGAGGAAAGAAAAAAAGGAAATCATAAATATAACAACAAGACCCTTTATGCATAAACCTAGAGCTCTTAACTGATTATTATCAAAGAGGTGGTCAAAATTAAATGTGACTTAAAGTATTTTTCTCCCCCTTATTATTTTTTTTTTTTTTTGTCCTTCCTTTCTTGGTTGACTGTACATTGTTATATAAATACACTTTTAATTGATTACACGTGCTTTCCCTTTTGTGTGTTCTTCTTCAAATCCGGATTTGACGTACTACAAATATTAGTTATATAAGGAGGTTATCCATAGCGTTCGTTGTAAGTCATAAGCAATTTAGATATGTAAAAAAAAACCCCAAAAATCAACATGGTAGCCACTATAATTTAAAGAATGTTTTGGAAGAGAGCAGCGTAGCTCTCAGGATATTTATCCCAACAATTTTGAGATCAAGGAAATAGACACATATTCATAGATCATGAAGTTACTATTATTAAAGTTTTAGGAACTTTATTTCAAAACATATGGAAGAGTTATTTTAAAATTGAATTTTGTATCTAAATAAATTATTTTTGTAAATAATATTACTTCACAACTCCACCTTACTTTTTATAGAAAAATGACTTTAGATCCTATCGACATTCAATCATTAAGAAAATGTACTATTTTATGTATATTTATATGTTTTAAGGGTGAAATTTTTTTTTTTTGGTATGAGATTTGTTAAATTTTACATTTGGTATTATAATTGAGATGCTTTACTTGAAACCTTACATATTTATTTCCCTCAAATTATATTGGATATCAATTACGAAAGAAGAGAGGGCTTCCAATGTCGAATCACATTAGTGATAATTTTAGCCTTCGAATGAGAACATGCAAAATAATAGTTTTATCGAACAACGGGGGCGGATCAAGTAAAGAACCCCAAACAACGATTTACCTTATATAATTTTGTTACGGAGTCACTATTAAAAGATGGCTCACTCTCCAGAACTAAATCCCCGAATGGAAGGGCCAATGAAAAACACTTCAAAAATATACTGATATCACAAGAAATATTAAATGGAGCTCACAACCTTCACTTGCAAAGTGGAGTAAGGAAGAGCCGGTAAAGACCATTTTAATTGAATTTGAGTATATTAAAAGAACAAGTCTTCAGTAGCTCACACTCTACTCAAGAGGACTCCGAAGAGCTTCATGGCTAGTCTTGGGTCGGTCTGGACTGAATGAACCGGACCAACTGACCATCAGTCTAAATTGAGTGAGTTGATGTACCGCGGTTTGGACCGATATATATTAGAAAAACAAAACATGTGACGTCACACACCGTCTTTTAAAATAACATAAATGAATTATAATAATTCATTTGGTTGCTATTTCCAAATTGGGCATTCGTGTGTCTTTGCAGGGCGGGTGTATAACTTCAAAAGCTTTTTCCTTTTGTGTTCTACGTCTTCAGTCTGCAGACCGATGCAGAACTGAGTCACGTGACAAAAATTGGTTTTTTTTTTTTGACCGACCCATTGAGTCGATCATGTGATCGCCTCAGACCTATAATAGACGGACACAACACTATTGATGGCCTTTTTAAGGATTGATTATTCAATATGATTTTTGAAATTAATACAAACATTCCCTTCCCTGTAACTCATATAAAAAACCCAAGTGAAGATGTCATAATTATCATTCATACATAAATATATATGTTAACTAGTGAGTTTTAATAACTACACTCACATACAGTTTTACTCGGGAGCAAACTTGGTATGAAGGTTGAGTCGATGATTATGGATATGAAAGTTGTCTAAATCCTTGTGAGTATAAATCAAAAAGATAAGTATATCTTGACAACTTTGATAGACGACCTGCTGATCTGCTTATAGATAGGATTATAAGAGCAACAGTGCCCCTTGCTTCCTAATTAGTTTGAATGTCAAAACTGGGATGAATAATTTTCAAAAAAGCACAATAACATATTGTAGATTACCATTTATGCTTATTTAAAAATGTATGCTCAGGAGCATTTTGACAATTTTCACGTCCTTTTTGAAAATATAAAAAAAAGCAGATGTGCTATCATCAAATTGTCCTAATTTTTTTTTTCCACAAAATTTTTTTGGATAACACTTTTGTAACACTTTTTATACCTTATAAAATTTGCTATCAAATACATTTAATGCAAAATAACTACAGTCTTTTTTAGTATCTATATTTACAAAGGAAAAGAGTGGGTTTTTTTTACAGTTATTTGATTGAGATGTGCTACATAATTAGGACCTCGTAGGACAATACAATTTGTATAGGTAATTTTCATAAAATATGACAACTTTTTCACACTAGTAGTCGTAATCAAAATTTGAAAAAAAGTTGAAAATCAAACCGCTCTAATATACAATATACATACTTGGAATTTTATATGCTTGTATTTTAGTCCACCATCTCATGCTACCTTGCTTCTAATGAATTAAAAACGAAAACAGTGTTGTTTTTTTTTTCAAATTTCCCTTATATTAAATTATAGTATTAAACTTACATTTATCAACACACTTTAACCGCTAGTACATCATACGGAAAGATTTATCAATGTTTTTCTTCTGGCATAAAATGTTTGAAATACTTTTTAGAAAGCCACTTCATGCAAGTAGGTCTAGCTTTATACGTATACAAACCTGACACTAAACATCAGCTTTTAAACAACAAAGGTATGCTTTGCTACTTGTGCTAGGTGGATCTGGCAATTACGTCAGACCTTTTTCTTTACGAATGTGAAATATTGGAGATATGATGATATACTCTACATTGGAATGGGCATTTCCTAGAGATCAAGGAGAATGAGGGAGTGGAACTTATGCTACTATTTAACTAAGAAACTTGTTAACATTAACTCTCTATGCCAGGATTTTGGAGGGAGAACCTTTCATATTTATAATATAATTAGTACCGGGAAAATATTGTCAAATTATGTTCAAATACATGTTGTGTACAAGATGGAGCTTGTATAAACTAGATAAGTACCGATAACAAAATTTTAAACCTATTCCGATTATGTAAAAAGGAATATCATAAACAAATAATAATACAATTACTTGTTTCAATGTTAAACTTTTTATTAATTGGGGTTGGACAAGAAAAACATAAATATATCAATTCTTGCTTAATTTTGCTCAAACCTAAGTTTAAGAAGAAAATATGTATGCGTTAGAAGGTCCCGTGATGATATATGGAATTCTAAATTCTTTGAGAACCGATGGAGGACCTCAATACAAATCTGTAGAATTAAAAGAATTCTGTAATCATTTTAAAATTCAACATGAAAAATCAAGTTCACACTATTCCCAAAGTAACGGTCATGCTAAAGCAGCTGTTATCGAAGTGAAAATTCTTGTAAAAAAAATGCCGGGGAAATGTAAATGTCGACATAGATAAATTGAATTCGGCAATACTAGAGTGGAGGTATACTCCAAAGTGAGGTGGTCTATCATTTGCAGAGTGGTTATTTGGAAGAAGAAACTGATCTTTGATTCCTGCACATGAATCACATTATCCAAGAATATCTTACTCTATAATTAAGATCTGATATTAGATAGGAATTCTATGGGTGCTTGGGATTTAACAATTCTTAAAGTTGGATAACAGGTTCGAGTTCGAAATGCTATCTAGGGAAAATGGGACTATAAATTGTATTCGTGAAAATCCTTGGTCATATATTGTCCAAGGTGAAAATGGACGTATGTATTTGAGAAATTAGAGAACCCAAATACTTATCAATGAAATCTAAAGGGGTTATAGGTTTGATAATTGTAAATAGAGCGATGCATCGCTATATAAATTCGGTCAATACATAGGTAATTAATAATAATGATTATTCATATAATATATCACTATTACAAAAAAAAAGAAAAAAAAATAGGACCCGTCAACACACAACCAAGTTAAAATAAATTTTTTTTATCCTTGAGTCCTTGGGGCTGGTCCTTAAGACCGTTGGTTCTTAAGACTGTTTCTTAATTTTCGGTCTTCGGATTTTTTCAAAAAATGTCGTTGGTTTATTGAACCAAATAAGATAGATGAGAAATCTACTATAATCATTGCAAATATTTTGAAAAAATATTCCTATTTTCGTAACATAACGAGTTCACTTTATATCTGTAATTGGTTAATTTATTTTATAAAATAACGGAGTAACAAAAATAGGAAAAGCATACTCAATGACGTCACGAAGGATTGATTGTACCTACTTAAGTGGGACTACAATAGGTTGGGAGATTATTCTGGATCTCGGTTCTAATTATCAAAATATATTTATTATTTTTGGCGAAGAAGTGTTTGGTCCTCAATAAGGTTTTTTGCAAGTGTCCTAGAACCCATCAATCAAATAAATTTTCTAAACTATAGTTAACTTTCTTGCGTATCTTAACTTGTACCACACATTTCCGTACAAATACTATATTTCACGGTTAATATTCAGCAAATACATATGCCGTGTCCAATAGATAGCATATGTTGCCTGTTAGCACAAGCAAAAACTGGAATGATTTGTCTCAAAATTGAGTGTTTTCATTATGAACAAGGAAGACATTAAAAAAATAATATTTTCAAAGTTAGATAAGATTAGTTTCTTGACAAAATATTTTTCTATATTTATAAAGCTATAATAAATTATTCATAGTTTTTCAAGTTTTGCTCTATTCAGTGCATAAAAACATAAATTTTGGGTTATTATATTGGATATTTTCTTAAAGGTAAAAACAACCATCCATCCCAATCCACGTGCAAAAATATGTTAACTAATGTAATCTTTACCGAAAAAGGTTGAAATGATATCGATCTATCATTTTCTATAATAAAAAGAAGTTTTAGTTCCCGACATTTTCTTAGCTTAGAGTAATAAAACAATTAGCGAAAACGATGACCACAAGGTCATTTTTTGGGCAAATCAAATACATTTTTCCCCACTAGGAGTAGTGAGGATTCTACGAATAATTATTTGCAACCTCTAGGTATTCACTCTTTAAATAGAATATCCAAGATTAATTCTCCAAAGGGAAGAAGAAAAAATTAGTAAAAATAAAAACTAGCTAGAATTGTTTTCTCAAAATTAAGTTTGGATTATATTTGTTTTTTTGACGAATATTTTTCAACTTCTATCAACATTTTATTCTTATTAAACTTCTGGGTGTTTCGCAAATTGCACTTAAAGTATCCAAGATTCATATATTGAATTTTGAATGAAATAAAAGTTCTAAACCACAGGGTCTACTGTAAGTCATGTTAGATTAACTTTATATAATATAATTATGTGTATGGTTTAGATATGTCATGTTTAAACTCCAGTTGCATCAAAACTAGACCAAAAAAAAACCCAACAGTTTTGAATAAAATAATAGTTTTGTGAACCACAATTGAAGCTTAAAGAAAGGATACAATCCAGGAGTACATGCTGGGCAAATCTGGATCAGCCAGCATGAGGAACCTGAAGAACCTAGAGGTCAACCCCATGCTCATCTAGAGAACCATTAAGAGGTACGATGATACTCAATCAATCAAGGACATACCCAAATCAGGCAGACCAGGTCGAAAAGGACGGCTTGAGTTATCAAGGCAAGGATTGCAAGAAATCCCAGGAGGAAACTAGCTAAGATGGGCAAAGATTTCAACATGGGTACAGGAACAATGATAAACCTTGTCCAAGATAACCTAGGGATGTATCCCTACCAATTGAAGAGGCAACAGTGCCTGTCAAGTAGGGTCAGAGATAAACGACTTGAAAGAAGCAATGCCATTTTTCGGAAGCTGAGGACTGGCACAGATCCCAACATTTTGTTCAGCATTGAGAAGAAGTTAACTTTGGAACAGGCTTTTAACCTCCAAAATTATCGCATTCTGGCCAAAAAAAGATGAGCTGTGTTACCATAGAGTCAACAGAGTGCTACATTAAGTGAAAGTTTGGGCGGTTGTGACTGAGACAAGAAAGTTTCCCTCCGTGTTTGTGCCGGCCGTGATGAAAATAAACTCCAAGGAGTACATCAGTACCATCATGGAGGAAGGTCTTGTTTCCTTAGCCCAACAGCACTTCTGGAATGAGCCATAGACCTTCCAACAGGATGATTTCCCCTCCCTAAATGTCATGGATTACTCCATGTGGTTCATTCTTAAGAGCAGAGTCTGTTTTCCCCAGCAATAATTTAGACAACCTAGAGGCCAAACAGAAGGCTGCCTGAGACTCCATCTCGGTGGACATGGTGGGTACAGTCTCTTCTAGAGAGACTTCCAGTAGTGGTCAAGACTATGGGTGACCATTTCTAATGAAAGTTGCATGTTTCTGGAACTTGTATCGACCAATGTCTATAATTATATGCAAATTGTGTTATTAGTTATATCAATAGTACTTTCATAAACATTTAACAGAACTTTCCTGAGGAAAATTATAATTGAAATTCTTTGGTATCTTAACTCATCCCACAACCTGAATAATAAACCAAAATAATAAACTCAAATATGTCTTTAAAAATTTGGGCTATATGTACATATGAAGTTAAAAAATAATTGTGATTTTCTTCTATTCTTGATTTTTGTTCAAAATTGTTTTTGTTATGACTTACCACACATAGTAATTGGAAGCTAACTCCTCTCACTCATGATACCCGTCCACACACACAAAAAAAAGTAAGATTTTTTTTTTGGCAAAGCTGAGGGTGGATTACATTTGTATTCTTCAAAGAATTTTCCTCAATTTCTAACAACAAAATATTCTTATTAGCTCTGAGGAGGCCCAGCTAATTGCACTTAAAGTATCTGAAACTTTTCGTCACAATAAATTAATGAAAAGTTGATAGATTTTATTTGAAAGGGGGTCATATGGGGCCCAATACATGTATTTAAAATATAATAAAGGCTATAAACAATAGTGAAAATTCCACAAATTTGAAAAACCAAGCTATAATGGACTTAAATTCCTCTATTAAATGTTGAGTTGTATATATTTTTGAAGTAAAAAAGATTATTTTCTTCCTTGTTTTTTTACAAGACTATTTTTATGTTAGTGCAGCTCTTTTGCACAAGATACTTTATATTTTGGCTATGTAAAAAAGTGAGAGAAATGGAAAGGGGTGTATCAGGAAATGCGTCGTCCTATGAGCCCAACAAATAATAACAAATGGGTATTACAATTGTCCCAAGATGAAACAAAGAGTTTAAATATATTATGATCACTGTTATATTTATACTTTTTTTTATTAATTTATTCATTGAAATGTTACATTCTCTAGAGACAAGACTCACATTATAAATAAAACATATATACACACATTTGTATTCGTTTATAAAAATGAAATTTGAAATGCTAAAAACAGTAATTTTATAGGGTTGTTGTCATTTTGTATGCATAGGAAGGCGGGTGTGCCGAGTGCTTCCTCTAAAAGCAGAATATATTCATAGTACCACAAATAAATTAAAAATAAATACACAATATACAATAAAATTAAAAGTATTTTGCATATTCTATAAAATAAACATTAAATTGTAATAAAACTTGGAAGATAACGTCATTAATGATTCCAAGTGTGTAAAATACCCACCCAAAAAAATTGCCAGATTAGATACGAACAATAATAATCCTTTATTTATTGTTTAACAAAGTAGATTTGAAATTAATCGGTGTTGTCAAAAGAAATTAAATTGCAATCCAATAGATGGGGCTTTAGTAATGTGTATCTCACTTTTTATAAGTGCAATGGTTCTACGCTAGATGTCGTTAAAAAGATGAAATTTCGTATTAAAAAACTTCTGTAACAGTTTTGTAGGATAAATTATATATAAGATTGAATAACAGACTCCTAGGTTGGTTATGAACTACATACTTCAATAATTTTTCAATTATTCAATAATACTCATGCCGAGAGCAATCCCAAGTTGCCCTTAACGGCCTTCCTGATTGTCCTATCAGCCAAAGAGAAGTCGTTAGGGAGGCATTCATATATTTGGTAGGGTTCTACTTAATTTTTTTTCCTCCAAGCTGAACAGGAATTCCAGATCCCTCTTTAAATTGTACTCTTCACTTCCTGCTTTCCTGGAAAGGTCTTCTTCATCTTGGCTAGGTTGAAAACCAGGCTCTTGAATTACTTTGCAATGTTCATAATCCTTACCACCCCAACTTCAGCATCTAGGAGATATGAGATGGGCTGTCTTATGGTTTCTTGCTCACGCATGATTACAAGATGACAAAATGTTTATAAAACCAAGTTTTTTTTTATGAAAAAAGGATAGTTGAACCAAAATATCAAAAAATAATCACAAAATCTTGTTATACAATGAGAAAATTAACAATAATATACTGTTCATTTTTCTGTCCAATCCGTTAAGTTTGCCCAAACGTCATATTTTATCTTTCTATCTCAAACTGGGAGACTGCAATAGCAGATATTTGAAATTCAATCATTTGAACCTTTTAAAAATAATAAATATATTATTGTATTAGGAGGAGAGAGATTTCAACTTTTTCGAGATATTTGGACAATTAACACTTCGGAGGATCATGAAAGTAAATGGAAGGGGGAAAAAGTAGTGATTTTGTCTCTTATAAAGTATTTTGGGTATGGGGGTCGGAATCCGTAGCCGATTCTTGGACTGAAGTATTGGGATCTTTCCTGCTACTCCAATAGTATGTTCTTCGGGCTGCAAAAGCGTCGCTTCACAACACTAAGTAACGCTATTTCCCTGTCATACAAAGGTTCCAATAATTAATTTTCAACTATCCACTCTCACTGACTCAAATTTAGCAATAAAAAGAGTAAATATGACTTGATGGCAAACTTAGGTAACGTACCCATTTTGTGAATGTTTGACTCAGGTATGCTTGAGCGCACGTCAAATGCAGACAGCAGCAGTGAGAAAAAGTCGTCATATTTTAATTTTTTCCCATAAAGAAAAACAACGAAAGTAATGAGACTGAAAATTCAAATAGTATTAATGTCCCTGACACTCCAACAGCCAGTCACATTTTTGTTGTCGATTCCATTCCGGTAATTTATAAGTCAAAGATGCCCCACGCTCTGAAAGGTAAATTGTTGAAAATATGAATGAAATAATGGAAAGCGTCGAGTCCGATCGTCACGAAAGTAGTGTTATATAGGTCCTTATTTATTCAATTAAGACCAGTCCTTCAGTCTGTCAGTACAAATACTGATTCAACAAAGAAGAAATAATGTTGAGTGACGTCTTCAAAGCTACTAAAGTATATCAATGTTAACAATATATCTACTAATTTAAATCAAAATATTTCAATATTTAATAAGCAAAAAAAAAAAAAACTCCAGTAAAAATAATGGACTTATTTTTACTATACCTAATAGGAAATCATTCATATAAAGAGATTATGAATATATGGTAGTAGTGCGTCTCTTGTCACTTATTTTCATACAAAAAATTTTTTTTTTTTAAATACATAATATTAAAAAAATGAAATGAAAATAAGAATGTAAAACTTTTTAAAAGGTTTTACATTCTTAATAATAACAATAAAAGGAAGGTTGCATAAGAGCAATAAGATTCTCTTTAAAATTAAAAAAGAAAGGATATAAAAGGGTTAAATATGCGTATATGTACTTGGTGCGTCATTGAAAACTATACACTTTAAATCTGGAATTTAAGAAATTTTATCTTGGAACCTAGAGGGAGCTATATGAACTAAAATTTGAAAAGATGTTGTCACCAAATATGTTGACATTTCTAATCATTAATTTAGCCTCAATTGCAAAGGATAATGACCTTGATACGCCACTTGATCCTCTGACAGGCGGTAATAATGTAATATGAGTAAATTGGTAAAAAGAGTTCCAATGCTCATCAGGCCCTACAAGCTGATAAAAGGAAAAATTGAGAAGGTCGTAATCTTGAAAAGAATGGAAACCACATTGTTTTCTTCCACCTCGGAAACTTTAGAAAAACTTACAATGTAATCAGCCGGGTTTTTTAAACATTACGATTACAGCTAGTTCGGAAAAGTTATGGTATGGTAAGGAAATTATCGACGCAAAATTTCATTTTTTTACGATGTCATCTTTAGATGGTAAATATTTAGATCAAAGTTTAAAAGGAGGTAAAAGTCATTTACTTTGTTAATAAATATTAAAGTACAGCATCAATCATTATTTTACATTAATTAATAATGACAAACATAATTTTAACCTATAAAAAAAATCAATAAAAAGTTTTTTAAAGCTATTCTATAGAGCAAAAAGAGAGAATAATGTAAGAAAAAAGAATGCGCGCTATACACGGATGATCAAATTCTCATAACTTTTTTCTCTTTTTTGTTCTTTGGGACAAATTTGTAAAAAAAAAACCTGTGGCACACTTTTTATAGGTTAAATTAAGGTCTATCAAAGTTATCTTACGGAATATACGTAAAAATGTCTTCTAAGTATCTGTATTTACTTGGTAAAGTGTTTTTACACTTTATATAATTTCATCAAGATGTGCGAACTAAATATTATCTTTGCATAGGTAATTTTAGATACTAGGGAAACTGCTGGGAAAAATTTTTCAGAGAAGATTGTCTGGGAGTAAATTGCCCAGGAGGAAAATTGCCAGTTAGGATAATTGCCGGTATTCTGTTCAAACTTCAAGATGAATAAAAAGACATTATAAATTCGCTTAATATTATTTATGGCATATATCTAAATATATTTGTTTGTTCCATCCCCCATGGGACTAGTACCTTCAAGTGTGAGTAATATAATTGCAATACAATTTACCTTGCAATATTTTAAATTCAGTCCAATCTTCTAAAAAATGGATCCAGAGGATTGGTTAGGAGGGGGGTATGGGGGCCGCTTAAAATATGTTTGAATATATCCGTCCTCGGATTGGCCCGGGTGTAGTGTGGGTTTGCTAAAAGCCACTGCCAATTCATCCAAGGATACCTCGGATTCCTTGAATGCATTGGATGAATTGCTAGTAGTTTTTAACAATTCCACACTACCCCTCCCCTATATTACTCAAACTGGAAGGTACTCTCTTGGAGAATGAACAAACAGATATGTTTAGATATTGGCCATACATAGTATTTTGCTAATTTATTTTGAAGTTTAAAAATATACAGGAAATTTTGTCTCGGTCAATTTTGCGAACTGGCAATTTTCAAAAAGTGGAAATCAAACCGCTCTACTAAGTAACTTTTGCTGTATACGCTGATCGACCATCTTGTTGAACTACTACATTCCTGTCCGGATCCAGCCCCTGATTCAGGGAATCAAATTACTCCTCAGCATGTCGATGTAGCATTGAGAGTGTACTCTGTTTTGAATTAGATTAATGGCTTCGCCAGTCCATTAGATACAATAAATCCCATGCTCGTCGCCCATACTGTGTGCATTGTAGTGATCAGGGTGCAAGCTTCCTTTTAATGCAAATACCGTCATTAATGGACTTCTTCATGTTGTGAATAGTCATGTTTGGGATCTATGCGGTTTTTTGTTCTGTGAAAAGTAGAGCAGGGATCTCAGTTCTTTTGTCTCTTTATGATACCATTTTTTGATTGATTCTGTTCAATTTTTTGGATAAGGTGAGGGGTGTCAATACACACAGCATGTTAGTTGATGTGATGAATTATCCATTCTTCTCGTGTCTTTTTCTTATTCTTCTCTTGTATAAAGGTCCAGATTTCTTCTATGCACCCAGTATATGCATTAAGACTCCAAAGTAAAGACAAAAAAAAAAAAAAAATGGCGTGAATATTCACTATTTTGTAGATTTCTTAAAAGTCTTCTTCTCTTATTTAAATATTATCTATGTAAGATCAAATAAAAATATCATTAAGTTCTTTTTTTTTCGTATTAAACTTTACTTTAATGTTGTATCAGAGAGAAAGGGTTAGGGAGGGAGTCAAAAGAGGGACTCGAAAATAGGGTTATATTAAAAGCAACCCTCAATACATATCTGTAGACTTTGGAATCACTTGTATAATGTATATATTGCTGTTTTCAGCCAATAATTTGTTGCAACTCATTCTAAGACTGTAATCTATCATGGAACATCACTAGTCTATAAAGTTTTAATTTTTTTTTGCCTTTTGATTGAGAAGGTGTATTTTAAATTAATTTTACAAGTGTTGGGATATATTTTTTAACCAATTAAGTCTAACGTAATTTTTTCTTACCAACGTCATACCGCAGACCCAAATTTGATTGTGCACAAATTATGTGTAGGAATTTTTTCCGTTCTCAATCTATGGATCGACTTTTTTGCCATAATTAACGATTAATGAGTTGTACTAATACGATCTATGCAACACCTTTAATTTAACATGACGTCATTCTATGTTGATTGTCAAAACTTACTTCCAAATTTTTGGTTGAGATCGCGACTTCAGACAAAAGACAATTGGATTTAGATTAAAGCTACATTTTTAGTTATTCCATATTTTGGTTAAGAATAAATAATAGTTAAAAAAAAAAAGAAGTTATTCCAGATACCAAAACAAGCAATAACTAAATTTTATTTCTACTCGTTATCATTTGAATTATTTCTAAAATAACATTGGAATAATCACTCGATGCAATTGCATATGTTAATGTCGCTTCAGGCACTAATATAGATAAATAAAAATGCTACCTTTGATATACATAATATCAACTTTTTTTAAACTAGGATTTAATAAAAAAAAATACTATAGTGTATTTAAGATCTGGAAAATCCGATCTTTTTTATGTCTCGTAAAAGTTCAATTACCCAAATCCAGTTCAGATCTTGGATTATCCAAATGTACACCATAGCAAAGCCCTTCAGATTTGGATCCAAGAGCTGTTCTTTATTTATGAATTAATACTAAAAACTTATTCAGATCCAAAAAATATATATATTCTTTTTTAAGGTCGGAAATATCTCTAAAATCTTTTTAAGATCCGAAAAATATATAGAATCTTTTTTAAGATCCAAAAAAGTTTTCAAATATTTTCTAGGATATGTAAAATGTCTAGTACTTTAACCCGTTTAGGCATCAGATCTTTTCACATAATGCAAGTTTACCCACACCGTTTTTGAATAATTTGGATCCGACACCAAGACGAGGAGGAACATGTTTGAACTGGTCATACAAAAGATAAAGTTTAAAACTACATATACTCAAAACATGTAGTAGCATGCCTAAATTACGAAAACATGGTTTTTATGCAATAAAGAAAAGATAACTCAAAATACATTTTTGATATGTTTAAATACCACATTTAACTATATTTTTATTGAATATGTTTTACTTTACAAGGAATATGAGCCTCGATACAGAGACGAATAGATTAATTAGCAGCTCTTGACAATAAAGGCCGTGCACAACACGTACCACCTTGTCCTGATGTCAGCTCGGAGCGAATGCAAATTTTGATGATAGTTGAGACAGACATTCTTCTCCAAAAATCTGAGCCTGGAAAGTCCATGGGATTGATGTCGGGGCCGAAGAATGGCTACAAAGAAGTAGAGCAGAAATCAGCCATATTGTTGATGCGGAAGTTGAGTTTATTCTTGGTTGTATGGAACTATAATAGACTTCCGGATGTTGTAGACAATCTGGATGGGAAGTCAGCCTTTTCGGAACTAACGAGATCGCATAAGCGTTGATTTTTTTTGTTGTTACTCCGATATTTTTACACTTGGAGGCATGAGATAAAAACTAAAGTTCTTTTTTTTATATATTAAGATGTCATTGGGTCGTGTAATAAAACTTCTTATTTAAAAATGAAGGGGATAAAATCATATTGTTGCTGGATAAGTATTGGTTCTTCTTATCTGGATTGTATGGGATCGTATGGAGATGAAATTGACTTCTTGAAGTTGTAAGCTGTTCCAATGGAGAAGTTAATGGTTTCGTTAGCCTTCTTGGCGCTGACATTGGCGTGGAGGAGGTCTTAGAAGTTTTTTTTTTTTGTTGTTACTCCGATATATTTACCCTTGGAGATATTCGATAAAAACAAGACTTTCTTATTTTTGTTTCAGCTCTCATTTAGTTGCGCAAAAAACTGCCTAGTTAAAAATAACAAGGATAAATTGTAATTACATGGTAGTGCATGTGTTGCGTCCCTCTCTGTATAATATAAAAACATCAAAATGCGGTAGATATATTATGCAGGAAAATCTTCAAGAGGCTACAATAGTTCTCTGGACAAATTTATTTAGAGCCTTAAAATACCCTCATCACCAAACCCCCATTTTAGTCACCCTTTTTTTTACTCATTTATGAAAAAATATATATATTCTTAAGTCATATATCTTTAATTTATATATTTGGTTGAACGATATTGCATGTAGCAAATAATGACTCCATGTTATTATATATATAAATATACTTTCTATAACGATCTGAACCCCAAATCATACTGTTAATTATAGTGTTAAAATAAACGAATATACCTATATGAATGTTTGGTAAGCAAATAAAAACTTGAGAAAAAAATAACAGTTTAAGAAGGTGTGTTCTATGAAACCCTCAAATTATCATGATATACAACATTTTTAAAAATAAAGAAAATTAGAGGTTTTGTTGCATAGATGAAGTAAGCTTTTGATTTATAGATATAAAAACGTAGTGTAGAGTTTTTAGTTTTATTATTTTTTCTAAATGAAAAATATATCAAATTTGAGTCATTTTAGTCAATGTTTAGAGGTTGCGTCTGTACAGCTCTTAAATTTAATCAATTTTAGGGAAAAATAGCAATCATAAATGAAGGGTAAAAATTTTTAGAAAATCTTTCTTTGTTATATGTATATAATGATTAAGTAGGTTTTTTTTAGGAGAGGGATAATCTAAACTTTAATTTTTATTTATGTTATTTGTTTTGTTACGTGATAATTCTTCCTTCATTTATTTCTTATGTCATGTGTGGATATAAAATGAAAACCTCAATAAATAAAAAATAATAAATAAACCATAAAGGTTGAATCTCGTTTGATATGGTATCCATTAGAAGAAATGACAGCTTCAATTGGGCACTTGAAGCTGCAACAGGCTTTGATAATTTTGTCGTCAAGGTAGTTGGCCTAGATCCTGGAGATAGTGGACTTCAGATCATTCACACTTTGCTTTGGAGTTGAACTTGTGATACTCTCGATTGCACCCCACCAAAAGTAATCAATAGGGTTCAAGTTTGGGCATTAAGGAGGCCACATGTCCGTGTACCAGAAATCAGCAAAGTTTTGGTTGTAGAACTGCACTCCCTGGAACTTGCAACGTTCCTGCCACGAAATAGTTAATGCATCGCATATTCCAACAAGATTAAATACGTCAATATGATCAAAACATAAGCAATAGATCCTGGATTTGATCATAGTGGAATGGCTCCATATGGGGGGCCTCTTTCGGTCCGAATTAATAACCCCAAAAAATTATGACCTGCACGGGATGGTTTGTCAAATACAGACCAGCTCCATCCCCCGTGGATAATCTCAAATATTTATTAGTAAACCTGTTTTAGATTTGGTCAAATGTAACGATATTTTTGTCCATATCTTTTAAAATAGTTAACAGTTGATGTAAATCGTAAAATCGACCTCAAACCAAACTGTTGTGAAATAGTTGTCCTTAATACGTCCAAATTTCTTTCTATTATTTTGATGAATATATTTAGTTCATCTTTAATAGACCAGCTCTTCCTGAATTCACACTTCTTCCCACCAATTATGCATTTTTTGATCAGCTGGATGGTCTACCTATTGATTTTTACAAAATCGGCAATCTTCCATTTTATTTAAATATGATCAAATAAAATATCTATTGCTTATAATGTGTCTGAATCAGTATTTTTACTCTGATTGGAACACCATTTGAAAGCTGATTGTAAGAAAGTTTTATAAACAAGAGTTTATTTTAAACATTAAAAAAGCAACAATAAATATGCACCTCCATGTATAACCTATTAGTGAAGAGTGGAAAATATAAGTATAAGCATCCCTTAAGGAGAAACCCCTAATTTCTTTTGCCCCACTAATTGAAAAAATATTTGCCTTCACTTCAATGAGATTTATAGACTCTGTTTCCTACAATATTATTATTATTATCGTTATTATAACTCTTCAATAAGCTAATTTCAAAGAGGCATTTCTTCTCTATGTGAAGAAGAATAAAAAACAACCATAAATAAAGGGTTATTATGTAAAAAAAACAGGAAAAAAAAACCCCAACATTATGGACTCGAAGCATGCAAACCAAGAACACATAATATGTATTCCAAATCCTGGAATTCTGTATTTCTCATGAAACAATCTTATGACAATTGATAACACAAGTTAACTATATGTATTTATTTTTGTTTTATTAATCTTTTAAATGATATATTTAATTTGATATACTTGATACCCCTCTCAACATTTCCTTACATGGAGAGGCCAATGAGCAGTGATACACATTTTGGGGGATGTTAAAAAAATTGAAATAAATATCAACATGCTAACCCTGACAATATGAAAGTTGCTTGGGAGGAGAACAGCTTAGCTGTCATGACGTTTACTTACATCATTTAAAATTTACCAATTAAAAAAAGGAAAAGTGCCTAATGCGTATTCTATTTATTTATTTATTTTTCATTCAGTAATAGGTCGTCGTTGTGTTAACTTGTCTGTCAGAAGTAAGCCTTATCGCTTATCTTTAGTGTAAACAATTTTATATTTCAATAATATTATAGATATACCTATATCAATTTAATTATAATTATAATATTTTCCCTACATTAATTCAATTTTAAATGAGTAGGTTCTTCTCTGTATAACATATATTCATTTTCTCCTCAAAAATGCTATAACAGGTAGGTGATACTAACAAGGGTCTTAATTCAGTAATACTATATGTCTCGTATCAAAATCCCATCTTTATGTATGACAGGGTCTTGCACAAACGTTGGAAACATTTTTGGACTCATCCATATCCTGTATGAGAGAACTAGAACCAAGTTCCCCAATTTTATGTTTATACAAGAGGTTAGGTTTTTTTATTAAAAAAATCCATTTGTTTTCATTTTGAGTCAGTTGTGGAGAAAAAAGGCAATTTCTGAATTATTCCTTACAGGCCAATAAGCACAAGCCAGCAACAAACTCCCTGGCTACTCAAGAAAGACAGTCTGGAGGATCGTTAAGAAGCTGGAGACCTCCGACAACACCGCCTCGATAGGTCTCAGGTGAAGGCGACTCCTAGCTTTAAAACAAGGTTGAAGAAATCCATGTGAAATAATATAACTCCAAACATACATTAATTATTTAGACTAGGTCCGTCCCACTTATTCTGAAACCCCCTTTACCTTCGTAAAAGGGCTAAAAATAAAAAAAGTGACAAATATCTGACATAAATATGTAACATCAAAAATTACCCTTTACAGTCCCGTTTTTTTTAAAAGATATTCATACAATAAAATAAAACAAAATAAAATTTTTGAGTATAATAAAAACGAATATGTAAATCTGTTGTTTTTATTATGTTATATATGAAAGACATTTTTCTTCTCGGGGAATGTTATGACATCATAAAATAAAATACAAAATTGCCTTTTTATGGACGAAAGTGAGGTGTTTAACAGAGAGTTAATAAGACTACACAATCCAGGTTTGTGATGCTGATTGAAAAGACTCACATTGGTTCATTCATGTATGTATATAATATTATGTTGCTGTCTATATATAAATAACATTGTATCCGTTTTTATTTAGGTCCGAGGACTGCTGTCTAGTCCAGCTCAGATGATTTTATATTCGTTCCTCCAGCATGTTTTGGAGCAAAAACCAAAGTTCACCCCTTTGTATTTTCAAGATTTAAGAGGTTACTACGTAAATTTTTTGAATGGTTGCAACTGTTTCATACCCACTTTGTGGTCTTTAAAAAAAAGAGATAACCTCAACCCTTCCTAACTTCGTTGAGCTTTTTCCTTCTTATGAATTAAATATGGGTAGTACCCGGCATTGATTGGAATTATTAGATCTCAACGAAGAGATAAACTTTATCCAATAACCTCTGTTTTCTCTAAGATTGATGGGGAGAAGAATATGTATCTTACGTAACTCATTCGTGGTAAATTAGAACAGATAATGGGGATTACCACAACCAGTCTGGGTGCAAACTTTAAAAAGATAACTCAGAATTCCCGAGCAAATTACAGTCATTTGAGTAATAATCTGTATAAATAAAAATATCCAAATGTCAGTTACTTGCATCTTGCTTATATTCATTATTTACTCTCCAATTAAAATTAAAGGCAAAGTTTTATTAATGCAGCCCGCAGGATGATTTATTTTTCTCATTTTTGCTAACACCCAAAAACTGCTGAGAACCAATTATAAAGAATAAACTTCTTAACAAATCATCAGCTTTTCCTTTTCCATGAGCACACTCAAACGTAGTTTCTTAATACTTAAATATTCTCTACTCAAGAATGAAAAATAATGATAGCAAATGAGAAAATGACGTCACTACCAATAACAAAAACAAAACTCACTCCCTAAAAATACTTAGGAATAACCAACCTAATCATATAGTCCGTTTTTCTTTTTTTAATATGACGCGTCTAGCTTTATTTAACAACAATCGTTACTAAACTTTGTCTAAATTCACCTTTTCTCATATACTCCCATTTTCTTCTTAGATTTGACACGGTGAGGTTTAGTTACACATGCTCACTGCTCAATCCATCTTTAGTCAATTTAATTTTGTTTTATAAAATTATACACTCTCCTTATTTTTTTGATATGAGGTGTAGAGCTCTAGGTACCATTGGACTTTGCTCAAACTCGTTTTAAGTCACATACATTATTATTATTTATGTACATTTATTCCCATTTCTTTTTTAATGTAACGCGCAGAGCTTTAGTTACACACGTGCATTGTTAACATGAGTCCTCCACAGACAAAAAAAAACAGTCTCACTTTTTTTGCCCTTTAAATTAACCGGGCTTAGACTGGACCGAAGAAATTTAGAGCAGCACAAGAACTAACCATGAATCCTGTACATGTATATTAATGCTAGTTCTTCCTAAGTTGATTTATAATCTATCAGATCTTTTTTTACCATTCAACGTTTCGAAGGACCGATAAGTTGGTCTTTCAGTCCTATAATCCTCTAGCTATCTTTTAATTTATTCACTCCTAGCTAGAATTAAAGAATATAATGACAGGTAAACATATAATATATGAGCATGAAACGCTCAAGCCACACCTCTCCTACGTTGTATTTCGTTCCAGACTGCGATCGTAGACCAAAATTTAATCGTTTTCAAATCGGGTCGGTCTCTATTTATAAACCAAGTTTCTCCCCACTCCTGATTGATGAGTTGTACAAATATGATGTATGCACTTTATTTAACTTCATATGACATTATTATAGATCCATATTCACAATTTTGAAACCTATATGACGTCAGGAACAATTCACCGAAAAAAAGAGATCGATCTTTGCATAGAAACTTATTTTTTCTTTGAGACCATTTCGGATCAAACTTCTTAAAAAGATGGAATGAGTTCTTTACATCACGAAAAACAAGTCTCTTTAAATGTTGAAAATGAATTAAGTTGTAGTTAAATATTTATTAGGGATCTTGATTTCTGATTCCCATTTTAAAGATACTAAAAAATGTATGAGAGCTTTATTACTACATAATATGCAGATAAATGTATCCAATACCATTTCTATATATATATACATAGATAGGTATATATTTTTTTTTTCTCTCTTTCTCTTTACAAAAAAAAAAAGGAGTAAGACTTGGACCTTACTTTATAATATGGAAATGGATTCGGAGATGATTTTCTTTTAATGTGGGTTCTTTTTGTACATCTCTAAAGAATTTTTAAATCAAGCTGCTTCATATCTTTTTTGTTTTAGTTTGACCATCTATACATAATATAAAAGGTGCAATTGTTTGAAAAATCTCATTTTTTACTCCAGTCCTTCTGAAGGAGAGAAAAAAAGACTAGGTAGGATGCGTGAGTATTCCCTGTGGCTAGAGTTCCATGATATACATATACATAAATATCACAAAGGATCCAAAATAAGTCCTTTCCGTTTGGAAATGGAGCATAAGTAATAATTATATTATAAGTTATTGTTTTCTTTTGATAATCATATTAACATTATTATTTATTTCATTAGATCCACATATCTATAAATATACTCAAGTACTACTTATCTTAAAACTTCATAAAATATGTCAAAAAATGAGAATAAAATAATAGAGACAAAAAAAAATGTGGGGAAAAAAGAGAAACATGTATATCCTCATTGCTTTGTATAACTATCAAAAATAGTAAATTAAGAAATAGCCATGACGTATCATGTGAGACTAAAGGGACAGCAAATATGCTGAATATTATTGCCATAGCGAGGTAATACCCTGCTTATTTAATGAGATGTGATCTTCTCCGACGTCATCCCATAGTCTACGGATCGGATCCGAGTCCCTCTCTCCTCTCCCGAGTACTGTATAGGAGACATACTAACAAACCACTTCTACAAAAAATCCATCTACTTTCATGATCCTCCAAAGTGGTAATTGTCTGAATATCTCGAAAAAGTCGAGGCCTCTCTCCTTTAACTCCTATAATAAACTATTTGCGTTACTTCACACAACTTTTTTGTTGTAAGATAATGCACGATCAAATAAATAAAAACAAGATTACATCTAATAAAGCCTTCAATAAGCATTGAGTAATCAAAGTACTAGAGCAGTAAAAGTATTGGTGTCGGCAGTGTGAAGTACCAGTTAGTAAATATAACTGAATATAACATTAGATAATAATTTATTTTTGCATATTTGTCTATAGAGGACTCATTTTTGAGAACGAATGAGCGTTACGAAATCTCAGCACGTCATATTAAAACAGAAAAGTAGAAAATATTATTTTTGTATTGTAGATCCTAAGCCTTTTTTTTAGCGTGTGAGTAAATGGTTTTGTATAGGCATAAATACATTGTATGCCTATATAAATAAAGCGCTGGAATTATACATAACTTTATGTTTGTAGAAAAAAATGAAGATATTTATTATTTCCCGGGTAATTGTTCCATATAGGGCAAAATATTTAGAGCATAGACTATAGACTGAATTATTAGATATAGCCAAAAATATTTTGCGCAGAAAAAGTTATATTATAATGGTAACTATATTTTTTTATAATAAAGGGTGCATAATCTATCTATACTACCGCTTTGGCGTGCTCTGTTTGACAAACACAGGCACTGAGGCGGCTGTGTGTGTGTTTTTTTTTTTTTGATAGCTTGTTTAAACTTGCAACAGAACGACAACATAGCAATTGCTCGAATTCTGGAACTCAATGATACTCTCGTTGGCAAGATTAGGAGGGAATTTGAGGCTTCTAAAGGTAATTTTGAGGCAACATCAATACGAGTCGAGGTGAAAGGTTAAACTGACTTTGTCTGGACGACCTGGATTGTAAATATAATCCAAGAAATCGGCAATATGAACCCAGGGAAGTCAATCAGGATAATTTCTTGAGATGTGATCCTGTCAAAGTTGCTGATCGAGCTCAGCATTAATAAAAACGTTCATTATTACTCATACAAGATGAGAAGGGGACAGATCTTGATAGAAAAAAGCTTAGGAAAAACATTTAAAGCACTTCCAAAAGCTCTTCCACCGCCTAATGCACTTACTTCATGGATATATGCTCTGTTTTTTGTTTCTTTTTGACGAAAAATACTTTTTCCAGGGCCAAATAGCAAATAACCAGAACAACAGGGGGTTGACGGTCAGTCCAAGGATAAGGCTTAACAACAAAGCAAAATTGAGGATGGTATTCTTGATATATTTCATTTGAAAGTTATATAAGTTAATAAAAAGTAACTCGTCTTTTTTTTGTAAGGATGTTTGTTTTTGTTTTTTGTGGAATGGGAGGAAAAAGGGTTTAGCTTAGACATTTGGGTACTACGATATAGCCAATCCAACATTTTATCACGTAATGATGCTCCAAGTACCACTTCCAATATCAATTTAGCTTAGCTTCAATGCAACAATATCTCCGATATCACTTTAACATTGACAAACTGAACAACAGTACTATGAGATTTCAAAGAAAACTCATAAAATTTACCCGCCCACAAAAAATGGTCATTTCTTAAAACCCCTAAGAAGGCCAATTCCTATTTTATTTAAAAGAAAATAAAACGTTTCAAAAAATGCTTGAAAATGTTTCAAACGTGTATGTAATATAAAAAACAAGTCTGCATCCATTATATAAGCTTTAATCTAACAACTAAATGGAATATATTTTGAATAAAATAACATAGGTAATATTATTTATGACGTATACTGTGATATACAAAAAACTACTATTATATTCAATTAGTTTTCTTAAGTATAGCCCGCAGCACTTAAGCTGATACTATAAAGCCAAATATAGGGGGCAAGTACGTGTAGTCTTTGTCACATCATGCAATTTAATCTTGATTATTAAATATATCCAAAAATATATTTTCTTATAAATACTTGTTTAATTAAATTTTAATGTAATTTTTATTTTTTTATTTTTAACATATTCATATAATATATAGAATTTATCATTGATAAATATGTCGAAAAAAGAAAAAAAGAAAATTACATTAAAATTTGATTAAATATGTATTTTTAAGAAAATATATATTTAGAGTCCTAGAATGCTTAAAATGTGATCCTTGCCTTAGAATTTGAAGTCTAATATTGAATTTGTACCACTTCTTGTAATATATAAATGTTTTCAATTGAAAATACAGGAGGCGACAGATAATAACGAATTAATGACGGTTACAAATGTTAACTGAGAAGAGTGAAGAGGTGCAGTTGCTTTAATTCTTGAATAAAGCTAAGAAAATAATATGATTATTAAATATGCAACACCTGTAAAACAATTTATCATCGTTATTTATGAGATAAACTATTCCTTCAATATATACATACATAGGCATACGATATTTCATTGAAACATTACTAGACATTTTGCATTTTATTAAGCGTAAAATGATATTGAAAAAAACAACAAAAACCTACATATTTGAAAATGTTACTCTTTGAATAGATAAGCATCAGTAAAAAGATGGAGTCGTTTCTTTAATGACTGATCAAGGTGTTTGAACTTAATCCAAATATGTATTTGTTTTTATAAATTTTAATAATTCCAATTTTATACGAGTAATATTGTAATATGAAGTACTTTTCTGTAATCAACGATATCACTCAGATATGACATTAGCGTGAACCAATATCTAGTTCCACGAACTGTTAGATAATTCATAATATAGGGTGATCCTGAATTATAGTCTCATCAAAAAAATTAAATATCTAACAGATTATGGTTTGTATTTGTCCAGATCAAATTTGTTTAACCCTTAAACAGATTTTACAAATTATATACATATAATCTCCTTTTAACAGAAAAAATAGAAAACATACAAGAACGTTATTTTTTGCAATCTTTGACTGGGAGTCAAGTACACAGAAAGATTATGACTCTATATAATAATGGGTAATTATAATATTCCAGGATTTTTTTTTTGAATTGCTTATTATAATTTTTACTAAAATAATTAAGATGTAAGGAGATTATTACAAGTTTATAAAGGCTCTATATTCAAAATAATGCATCAATTATACTCATAAGTGATAAAACTCCCCCAAAAAAAAAAAAAAAAAAAAACATTATTGTAATCTATATTCAAGCAACCTAACATACTTTTTATATTTAAATTTCTTGATAAATATCAAAAACTAAATAGGGCAAAAATCAATGAAAACAACCTTTTTTCAAGGGAACTTTTTTGAAATTGAAATTCAAGATATATTTTATAACTTTAGCTAGGATACAAAGCCCTTTCAAATATATATATATATACATTAGCATCTAAGTAAGCTCCTTCATTTTACTCGATTTTTTATGGTTACTACATTTTTTATTTATTGTAATTAAGATAAAGTAATAAATTATTCATTTTACAAATTATGAAATGTTTGTATCAATTTGTTATTGACTTTGATTTTCATCTTTATAGTTCTTTCATATAGAAATATGGCACTGAATCATAGTTTTACTGGATAAACTTGATTTTTTTAAAGGTTTGAAAGGCCAAACCTACAAAGTTTGAAAGTTTTAATCGTCATTTTTTTGTTTTACTGTTTAAGAATAATAATTGTACTTGTCAGCCTGCGTACAAAAATGATATTGCATAGAATAATTGACCAATAGCATTTCATGTGCTGACCCATATTCTGAACAACTTGGTTAGAATCAGTTGTGACAAGGGAAGAGGGGTAGAAGAAAATAAACCAAGACCCTGGCAAGAATTGCTCCGATTGTGATCATTACTTCTAATTTGAGTACAATAAGGATTTACAATTATAACTCAACAACAAATGTTCGAGGATACTTTCCGTCTTTTATAGATTTCAGGTTATGAATGTTATTGAACATGGTAACAAAGAAATTTCACTTCTTAGGAATGTAATAGTAATGGTAACAGTTGATCCCTCTAGTGGTAAAATAAACAACTTACCCAATAATAATCATTTTACTATACAATATAGGTATGTGTTACTCACATTCATCACTTCGTATGGGAAAAAAAAATCTGAATAAAATAAGCTTTTCATCTGTCTCCTTTATCTGGATTTGACTATAAATCTAATCATTCCTCTGTACTATTTATAATTTAAGTGTTTTGCTAATTTCTTTAGTTCTGAATAGCCAAGTGTATTCTTATTGTTAACCATTAAACAAAACAAAAAAAAATAGTCAACAGTTAGAGTTGCAGAAGACCAAAAGAACCCCTACATTCGAATTGTGTCACACGGGATTCACTCCATATGAGATTATATAGCGGCTGAAGTACTCAAAAAGTACAACCTACCGTGTCTGTGATGAATTTGAAGCCGAGGAGAAGACCTATATAAGAAACACCGCAAGGTAAAAGCTGACAAAAAAACGATTCCTCAGATTCGTGGCGATGCTTAAAAGTTCAATTCAATGCAAGGCCACCTACCCAGATGACAACTATGTGTGGACCCAAGATGGTACACCCTCACACACATCAGCCAAATACCAGAAGTTCTGCGCCCATAACATAGCTGATTTTTGGCCCAAGAACATGTGGCCATCATGTTGGCCGGATTTGAGCCCGTTGGACTTTGTTGTGTTGAGAACTTTGAGAGGGAGATTAACCGGACATCTCACCCGAACGTGAACTCCCTGAAGGCTGCCATTGTGAAAGTGTGGAACAACTTGTCCGAGAAATTCATCATCAACTCCTGCAAGGTCTTTGCACCACCGTGTGGAAGCTGTGATTGCTGCTGACGGCGGCTATATTGAGTGAACATGTTCACAAAGGTCATGTCTCAAATTTTAAAATTATTTATCAAAAAATAAAATTATTGACATTTTTCTAAAATCAGTCATTCAGTCCACGTTTTGTTTCCAAACCCTCTATACGCTTTATCTAACTTATTGAAAAATATTTATTTAAGAAAGCAAATCTGGAATAGGATAATTATCTACATATTTTGTGACTATGTTCCTATCTTCCAGCAGACGTAGACATAGCTGCAGAAATAAAGATTCTTCATTGTACAGCCGTGAAGTGACTAATTATTACATTTGACGCACATATACCTTGACATTAACTCCCAAATGAAGCAAATACGGAAGTGGTTGAGAAAAACAAAGAAGACATAATTTTTTCATTCAGTGTTTATGCGAAAAAAGTGATGGCACTTGGAAGCTATTTATGATTCAATACTTTAAACCTAACTATTCAATCTCTTGCATACATATACACTCAATATACATAGCCATCGACTAAAAGTAGGTATTAGCTATTCATTAAGTAATAATGAACGTTTCCTACGTTCTACTTAAAAAAATTCTTATCAACTTCGTTACTTTTTCTTATAAGGAGTCTATTGTCCCACTATCTTAATTGAATCTTCTTAAATAATAAGAAGAAACAGCATAGAAAATTATACACTTAATTCCTCCTCTCAGGCTTTCATTTCTACCCCCCTCCTCACTCCAAACTCTCTCTAATAAACACATCTTATAAAAAAGGTAGGATTTTTAATTGGTTTTATTTCAAATAAGTAGTCTTTCAATTGTTTACGGATTTTTAAAAGAAATAAATTAACGAGGGCATTCAAGTCATCATTTTTTCAAATCTAAGTTACTATGTATAAGAATAATGAATCACATCAATCAGCTGCTCCTTTAGTACCTGAAGTATATTGTTATTGAAGAAAAAATATAATTTTAATGACTGGAACGTTACTTTAGTTGCCAGTCTATTATTTTTTCTATTTCTAATTTCCGTACATTGGGATTTAATAATGATGATTATTATTTTTATTTTTTTTAAATATATTTGCTTAATTCGGTACACGCCTAATGTAAAGGATATAAGTGGTAAATCAACATAAATACAGTTGTCACGCACAGCCACTATGGATGCCTTCAGTGAGTCCAAATTTGATTGTGGAGGTTTGTTGGGTTCCTTCTCCAAAGTGCACATACTGCAAAGTCCAGCGGATTCAAATCTGGGGAGGAAAGGGGCCATATCGTTTTGACTCTTTGCATCTCGAGCCTCCTGGCCTACATGAACTTTATCATAAGGTGGGGAGGATCCTTGTATATGAGGACAATCCCCAGTCGCCCTTCACGTACCTCCTGATGTTCCTAGCAGACACAGAGAAGTTGTTGGCGAGGCGGTTCATCGATTTGGTGGATCTTCCTTGATGTTCTTCTCCAAGCTAGAAAGGAAATACGGGTCCTCTTTAAATTGTACCCTCTACTTCCTGCTTTAATGGAGATACTTTTCTATCATTTATCATCTTGGCCCCCTCGAAAACCAGGTTCTGGGGGTACTTCGTAATGTCCATAACCCTCCCCAACTCCACTTCAGTATGTTTAAGATTTGAGATGCGCTGCATTTTCGTTTTTTGTTCACTCATGATAACGAGATGACGAAAATATTTCATTAATGTATAAAAGATGGCTGAATCTGAAAAAATAATAATAATCCCTTCCTGTATTAACGAAAAAATTAATATTAAAAGTCCAAGTTTTGCTACCCAACTCTGTACATATTGCCCAATATTTGATAAAATATTTGAGTCAATTATATAAGAATACTGAAATAAGTTATGACACTAGACTTTTAGCTATTATTTAGAACTTCAATTTAATTAATTAGCGTTATATTAGCCCCGATAGTGGCCCTGTCAACAATCAAATCAGTTTATTTAGACTTTTATTTGTTTTTTTAATTTCCGTAAATTTTTTCGATGAATAAATTTTTCGTATTTTTGAAAAATTGTTGGTGATCAATTCAGTACATTATAAATGTAAAGGATATTTGTCAACATAAAAAAATTCTTAAATATGAATTAATAAAAGGAGAAAACCCCAATAATTTTTTTTGACTTCATATCAATGGCCTTAACTCAATTTTTTCCTTATGAATATTGTTGTTTTCTATTTTTTTATTAATAAAAGGATCCAAGAATTTCATTTCCAGAGTCTGAATTTTTTTTTTTTTTTTTTTTTAGTGGTTACATTAAATATCATACTTCTAGTGTAATCACTAGGCAATAACACGTATATTAGCAGTTTTTGAGTTACAACAATTTTGTGCAGCCGTTGTTTAACATCAAACTTGCATTTTTTGTTGTTTTGGTGACCAAGCAGAAGTTTTTGGGGTCACTTAAAATAAAACATCAATGAACGAAGTAATTTTTCCACAATTGTGGAAAAGGCGGTGTGTCCTTATTACTATCCACATTGGAAGAAACAATGTTGAGTTTGCTAACTTTTTAAGCCTTGACAAATCCTTAGTCTGGAGAGTTGGGGAGGAACGGGAAAAGTCTGGAGGTGATTATAACCCTCTTGAACCATCCACGATCTTTTTTTTGTATGACGACAAGAACATTTTGTCATGAGAAAAAAATCAGACAGCAAAATAACAAATGGTTGCCCATGACTCCATTTAATGTACCAAAAGTGAAGCAGACAAAGTTTCCAGATTGAGGAAATTGCAGTTGGAAGGCAATTCGTCAGGAAACAAGACTCTGTTCCGTGCCACACTACAAAGAAAACGTTCACAGGGTTGTCAAAATATTTTGATGACTTTGTCGGGCCTAGTGTTTTGCTTCCAAGCTCACCTGACCTCAATCCTATAGAGCAGTTGTGTGTGGTACAGTTGACCACACATCATCAAATCCTTTTGCAACACAAAATTCGAACTTATGTCCAGGGTCCTGATGAATTCCGGAATCTACTAAAAGAGATTGCCATTCAGACCTGCTCCGGTTACCTAGGGCGAGTTGTAGTCATTATTGACGTCAAAAGCGATTATATTGAAAAATAAGAAAATTTTTATATTCAGTTTTTATTTGCATTGTTTTTTTTTTTAATCGTATGATTATTTTAGGACATAGTCAATTATTTATAAGAAGTCGTGTTTGTTGTAAATAGGGGGCTCACCTTCTACATGGCAACCAATAAATCTAAGAACATATTTGAGTCAATCATACATTTTGTATTCAAATATATGTGATAAGTTAAGATAGCTTAGAATCTTTTTTGATGTAAGATACTTAATTCGGCATCAATGTTGTCCCTTTCAAATAAAATCCTTAAGTTTTTATTTTTTTATTGAACAATCGATTGTGGCTACTTTAAGTGTAACTAGCTGTGCCTCCAAAGGGTTGATAAAATTAATTTATGGATAGAAATAGACGATAATTTGTCGAAGATCCTGAATGCAATCCCTACTCGAATTTGGAGAAAAAAAAACCGTTGTTGACGAGCCATATTTGTAGAATGTTATTTTTTTTTTTTTTTTTGACAGATTTATCTCACCTGAACTCAATGCTATTGAACGAAAAAGTCAGTAATTAACTAAAATTATACATAACATGGGCAATTTAACAATTCTTAGCTATTAATCTATTTAATGGTATTTACTAGCATCAGTATTAATACGCTAATTTGAGTCTAAACTGTACATAACTTATTAATCATTGGGTGTAATAGACATTTTTGTTGATATTAAATGTATTCAAACTAACGTAACGAATTGAGTAGGTAGATTTGGAAGTAAAAGACATTTAATAAGTCCAAATTCATAAAATATCAGTATTTTTTTTTTTTCGAGCAATTTTAATATTATACTCGCATAAAGTCAAATTGTGACTAATGGCAGTTTTATTCTTGGTTCAAAATATAAAATCAGCTGTAGCTCTCGATTAGATCAAAGTTGCAAATACAAATAGACTCAAATGATCAAAATCATTTTAACAATATTAGGGATATTTCTACATGGTAGGAGCGAAAAACGTGGACTGTTAATTAATGATTGTTTTCTCATTATCTTGAAAAGGTTTAGTGAGTATTTTTGATATTCTGTTTTTGCTGTTCTTTTTACATAAACAAACTATACTAATAATATAATCATTTCATCACCATGAGCGAGGAACATACAAAAATGCAGCGCATCTCAGATCTCCTAGATACTGGAGTTGATGTGATGAAGATAATTGGACATTATTAAGTGTTTTAAAAGTCTAGTTTTTAAGTTAGCCAAGATGAAAATAAATGAAGTAGACCTCTTCAGGATGTTAGGAAGTGGGGGCATAATTTTAAGATGGATATGAAGTTCTTGTTAAGTTTGAAGAACAATATAAAGGATGATCTCACTAAGTTGATGAATTGCAGCTCCTATGACCATCAGAAGGTCTAAAAAGCTCAACTTATAATTAGTTTCTTTCACAAGGACCCCACGCCACATTCTGACAGAGGGCATGTAAGCCTTGAGGTGCGATTGGTGCAAGAAAATCAACATGGATCGAGGTAATTGGGTAAATTGTGAAAATGTTCTCGGAGAAAAAGATTTTCTCAACTGATCAATTCTACAACTGCTGAAAAGACCACTGGCTTGTAGAAACAAAAGAATATGTCCAAAGTTTCCTAAACGCTGA
This sequence comes from Lepeophtheirus salmonis, assembly GCF_016086655.4. NCBI lineage: Eukaryota > Metazoa > Arthropoda > Copepoda > Siphonostomatoida > Caligidae > Lepeophtheirus > Lepeophtheirus salmonis. Next base: position 23,522,452 of record NC_052139.2, on the reverse strand, counting down.
ACGGGTTTTTTTTTCTACGAAAGGACGATACATACGGGGTCGTGCTCTGTATCTCTATTCAATTCCACTGCCTCATCTTTACACTGATATACCTAGTTTGAACGAATGCAATATGATTATGATTTTTTGAAGATCACCTCTACTCATACTTATGTAGAGGTATCTTACAGTTTGAAACAAAGTGAACTGAATTTCATACCTTTAATATTTTTTTCATTTAGGTAATGCTCCCATAATTGATGGATTTAATATCTTTATTTTATATGAAAATAAAAGTTTATATACATATAAGTCTATCTATAATATATAACGATTCACTGACATTTCAAATAAATCATGTAAGTCTAAATTGAACTTTATTTATTTTGAAAAGATACAGAGATATTCACATAATATTGTTATTTCAATCTTCCGTTCTGTGTGTGTCAGTGATACGTAAATATGTATACAAAGAATATATTATTCATTATGAAATGTATTTGATTTTTTCTTCTTGGCTCCTCAAAGAGCAGTTTATTTCAGTACAGAAGGAATATCCCAAAGACATTAAATTACTGTATATTATAGAGTTTAATGAGATAGCAAAGATTATGAAGTAAAATGTTTTATTATGCGTCATCGAGAAACATTTTATATTTATTAAAATATGTAAATTGTCAATATCTTAATTATTTAGAGGGATTCTCCAAGGGTTCAAAGAGTAATAAAGCTTCTAAAAATAATGTAATGTGAACCTATCTTTAATTATTACTTAATATTATACAAAAAATGTTATCACTTCTTTAGTTTAGATAAATAAAGAAGCAACTGAAATAAGGATTAATTATTTTCATTAAGAGATTGAACGACTTTTGTTGTTCTGTCAATCTTTGTACCAAAACTAATATCTTTTAATTTAAGCAATTTTCTTTTTGAAAGGTTATCACTAAGTTTCCTCATTCTCTGCCTCTCTCTTCGAACTTTTTGCCAAAATAAATAATTGGAAATATTATTTCGTAATTATACATGAATATTGTAAAATAAGAATGTTTCTATACTCGAACTCTAATACTTAGAAGTTTATTAGAAAAGTTATTTTTTCAAACTTCATGATGATAATAATACATTATAAATTTATTTAACATTATTTATGGAAAATATCTAAACATATTTGCTTATTGTTCCACTCCGCCCCCCAAGGGAGTGCCTTCAAGTGTGAGTAATATTATTTGTCCAAATCCTTGGATGTATTGGATGAACTGCCGATGGTTGTAACAATCTTACACTACCTCCTGAACAATGCCAATCTGAGGGTGGAGAGTATTTAACCATATTTTAAGAGGTCTTAAGCTATTCATTCCCGCCCCCCCCCTCGTCCTATATTACAAAATTTGTTGATGAAGTTACTTTTCTTCTTATCTAATGATAAAATTATGTACCAAGGTGGACATACCGTTTAACAAATTACGAAACCACTTTCTACTTGGTATGAGGGTGTCCCATTCCTAATTTTCAAACTTGGCTAGATTTAGGGTGATTAGATTTGACATAGGGTCTATAATTTGCGTCCTCTTTGACCACTCAGGTCAACGTCTTCCTGCTCACATCCATCCAATTCATGTGCAACGCAATGGAAAGTGACTGAGTTCCCTATGATGGACCTCTTGTGCCATTGAAAAAGGTTGGGGTGCACTTTTGGATCATCTGGGGACTGCAAAACACATGATTGATGATCCTGACAACTTTCAGCTGTTTCACACCGGCTTTCGGTTCTACTTCGTGACGTAGATAATATCGTTCGTGTATCACTTCTGGACCTCCATTTGGATGACTGAGAGCAAAGCTGATTTAATAAAGGTTGCGTATAAATGCATTGGTTGACAAGAAAACACAACAGTTTGTTGCGTAAAAAATTTGCAAATAAAACAAAACTTGTTTAATACTTATACACGCCCCTGTAGACTATTGCTGTAAATTTCTAGAACATACCCTTGGTTTTGTTGTCCAGTGATCAAAGTAAAATCTCGGCTTGCTTCTCCTTTGCTTTTTCTAAGCACACACAATTTTGAAATAGATGATAGCATTTTATCTTACTGCCTACACAGTCTTCAGCGATCCGTTCGATTTACCTTAATCAAACTATCCAATGGTAATTAGTTAGCGATCAAACTATAGTTAACCCATTGCGTGTATGTAATGAGATATTAGAGAGATTTTTATATTTCAAAGCAAGTCTTTCTCACTACTGGTTAACTTCCAACTTTAAAAATAAATGGATGAGTTTAAATCCGGATGTGCTTAATGTTCTCCATTGAAATGTATATTATTAATTATGAAATGAGTTTGATTGACTTAATGTGTGCATGTATGAAAACATGTAAGTTCACACGTCTCAGTTTATTCGTTTGGAGATATATTTTGTACAAAAAAAAATCAATAATGGATCAATAATCAAATAAATCAATATTTTATTGATATCCATTTATTTAAATTATAGATTATATTCATTTAAAAGGTTATCATTATTTATGACAGGCTGAATGTAAAAAGGAAGAAAAAATCTTTACAAATCGGTTTAATTAAGAGCAACTTTTTATTTGAGATTAAGCTGATACACAAGAACTTATGTAAAGTTGAAGGGTGTTTTTTTCATGATAAATATTGATAACAGGTAAAAAACTTTTAAAATAAACAAATATAGAAGATTGTAAATTATCCAATATATCAACCATCATTGACAATTACAGCTTCCACCACTAATAGCTTTTTTGTCTGCTCTCACGTCGACCATAAAAAGGGAACGGAAAATAATTTAAAAAAAGTATAGGGTTGTCAGTTTTTTGTATTTTTCTTTCTAACCACTTCTTAATTAAGATATAAAGATTAGTAATTAGCAGAGATGGGCATCCAGCGAGTGCGAGTAAAAAGCGGGAGAGAGACATAGGGTGCTATTGATTAAAGTTGCGGGTTTGGGGGATTAAATATCACGTGACTCTAATATAGAAATGAGAGTCTTCTATATTTCAAATTACAGAAGAACAGTTAATATAAAAAGTAGTCAAAATTTTCAAATTCCGAAATACTTGATTTACTTCGTGAAACCCATAAAAAGAACTTTCATATTTATATTTTATAGATATATTTACATAGAAATCTCATAAATTTCTTCAATGAGTAATCAAACACTAATGGCTAACACTTTAGCCGTAGCAGTAGATTACTATTAAATTGATAAGTTAAAGTATTATATCATATATTTGAGATAAAATTATGGATAAGTAAAGAAACAACTGAAATAAGGATTAATTATTACAAGAAGTATTAATTAGAAGTTATGCACAGAAAAAATCAAACAAATTGATAATGACAAATGATAAAACATAGAAGTTATAAATATTAAATATTACAAATGGATTCAATAAATTTTTAGCGACAAATGTAAATTATATATGTATTAGAGGGAGATGTTGTACAAGAAATATTTAAAAATAATGAAAGAAAAAGAAAGAAAAAAGGAAAATCTACCAATTGTTTTCCTTTTCTAATCTCAAAACAGTAATTAATTTGACCAAAAAGCCCATGTTTACTTATTAGTGATTACTATACATAATTTTTTTTGTAAGAGCGCAAGGAGAAAACGGGAGCGAGGCATATGACAATTTTTTCCCCAATCAGTTATCAAATTAAACGATTTAGCCAGATTCTGAATTCTTGATGGATTTTGATTTATTTTATTTAATCAAATCACCTCCAAACTGAATTAGAGTTTCTATAGAGGCCAAAAGTGCGAACAGGCTTTCTTCACTAGGTTCAATGGCTAATCTAGAAATTCTTTCTTGATCCAAATCATAAGTTCGTATAGGGTTTTGCGGGGGATTCTGTTGGTTTGTCTTTCGATCACGTCCCACAAAAAAAAAAATCAATCAGATTCAAATACGGCAAATTTGGAGGCCGAAAGTCAAGCGAGATGAAGTCGTCTAAATTGTCTTCAAGCCATTTATCTAATTCCGTAGTACTGTTTTCCTAAAACCACCTATAGAGGCCTCAAATAGAGGCTCTGAACATTGAACTCATAATCTTACCAGTGAATGATTATGGTATCACACTAATTCTAAACGAAGGTCTTTGATTGATATAAACTAATATAAAAATCAAAATCCTATGTAATAGCTTTTTTGAGTTCATAATACGTAGAGTAATAGCAGGCTTTAAATCATACAAGATTCAACTTATGAAAATGAATGATAACAGCTAAAAGGAAAATACACACCATTCTTGTTTATTTTAAAAAAACAAGCCGTGAATCATGGATCTGAAGCCCTTACTACTTTTTTAATGAATTTATCATCCAAGCTGTTTCAAGCATGTATGATGGTGGAATTAAGTTGTTGCTTAGAGGTGAGTTAGACTCCTGAAAATATCCCCTTTAAACAAACAAGGACTTTATAATCCATGTCTAACCAATCCAGGCTGTTTAAAAGCTAAGAGCTCTTATCAAAAGAAGAAATTTAGAGTCATGTGTGTTGTACATTTTTAGAACTTAAAAAATTCAAGAATTACACTCTGCTGTGTTTCCAAGCTTACTTAATTAAGAGGAGCAACAAAAGGTCTTATTTTTTTTTACCAAAGCTAAGCAACGGTCAAACAAAAGAGAAGGAAAAAAAAAGCGGCAAATTCAAATGTGAATCAACTTATATAGGCAAACTAGTAACTCTAATTACGAATATCATTGAATACTAAGTTTTTCGAATTGGAACAACAACATTTAATACTTATACTAATGATATCTGCATAGAACATTCAGCAAATTCAGGGGTAAGGAATAAAAAACACCAAAAATTAGAGTTTTTGGTGTTTTTTTCACATATATTCAATAATAACCAAGCATCTTGTTCAAGCAAATACACTAAATTATAAAAACATGTTAACACTAGAGATGAAAGAATAATATATAAGAAGTCGTATCTTTAAGAGTTTAATTTACAGTTTTTGTTGTCCAAAATGATAAATTGGTAAAAATAGGGTGTCTTATTTGGCATAAATGAACAAAAAAATATATTTAGTAATAATATATTTCACATTTGGTATCAAAAAATGAAACTTGCGTATTATAAATAAAGAGGACCATCAAAATACATGCGTTTAATACACGGTACCAAAATATAATACTTAGTACTTGTAGCAAGTTTGGAACTAAAATACTCATACCATATGGCAAGTTAAAGAAAGATTGTAATAATATTGATGTAAAATATAGTTTTCATCTATAATACTTAATAAAACCAAAATCCTGTAACTGAATTCAAAATTGATAATTTTAATGAAGCAACACTAAAATTTCCTTTTTTTTTCGATATTTTTAAGATTTTCAAATCAAAACACGTCCATGAAGGACCATTTTTCAGGCCGTTTACTAGTTATTTTCTTGTGTAAAGGAATAAAATGCAAAATAATAATATTCAGCGACACCAAATTCCTAACTTTTGTCAATAGGATACAACCTAATATACACATAATATTATCATTCAATGACAATATATTTTTACTAATTTGGTTAGTTTGTGGTCCATCCAAATGGATAATATTTACCTCATAGAAATTGACAATGATACGTCGAACAAGGTTTATGTAATCCACACTCCATTTTGAGAAAAAAATAATTTGGTAAAATATTTTGAAATTAAAATTATGACATAAAATAAAAATTAAACATATTTTAACTTGAAAAACTCCACCGTACTTTTACATATATATTATTTTTTTATCTTAATATGTATTAATGTAATTGCTATTCAAATAAAGAGAGGGGAACCTTATTCAAACTGGGTTCTAACATGCAAAATCCCTTCAAGAAAAAAAAAGTAGTAAATCTAATCAAAAAGTAATTATAAATCCTTTTTAGTTTATTTTACAAACAAATAAAAGGAATCAGATTATGACTTTAAAAAAATGATTCGTGAAATAGATTAATTATACGTTTATACAGATATTTTTCATCAAAAATACGCAAACTGATATTACTTCCATTTTCAAGGTCTAGACCCAGCGGTTCTCACGCGGTTGCGTAGCGACACTAATGGAATTGCCTGACAATTTGGATGGGGTTGCATAAAGCTTTCAAAAAATATTTTGTATGATACCGAATGTCCATGTGTTGTAATTTTGTGTTAATATCAATATTTTTAATTATAATAGTCAAGTAACCAAAATGTTATTTCTGTAAAATTTGACATTGTCTATGATGAATCAAGAGACAAGAATTAGGAAAAGAAAATATAATGAGGAATTTTTAAATGAAGGATTTAATATCATAGTTGAAGAAGGAATTGAAAAACCTCAAGCTGTCATTTGCAACTGTTGGCCATGAAATCACACATTTCCATGTCTAACAGCAAGAAAGTTATGTCAGCCGACTCGATAAAGCCTAACAAAATGAACCGCCATTTTGACGCTAAACATTCTAACTTTACGGGCACAAATGTCCGGTATTTTAAAAACAAAGTTGATGATGTCAAAAAAAGAAGCTTGATTTTGGATTTTGGCAAGTACCTACAGCAAAATATGTCAGATATGGAAGCTTTTATATTTGAAGGCTCTCAGAATCGCCGAAAAAAACTTTACAGCATTGTCAAGGAATTGCTACTGTCAGTAACCAAGTTTTGCTTGGAGCTGAATATTTAAATAAATTAAATTGAGTTATTGAAACATTTTTTTAATTAAAAAAAATAGCGTCTATAATTTTTCAGATACTCAAATTTAATATATAGCCTATTACTAGTTAGCTCCAAAAATGCAGTGAAGAATATAATAAACCAAATAATTTAATTTCCTTGGAATGACACAACTTAGCCAATGTTATCGAGGAACCACGGCAACAGACAAGTTGGGAACCACTGGTCTAAACTAAATTAATGTACCAGTTACTTAGTTTTTTGGTACTTAAAAAAGTCTAAAATAAAGTTTTAATTCTCATGAGGCATACATGGCCAAAAATAGTGTAAATAAGTTAGTATTTTCGCATTTATTAGCACCATATTCTCGAAAACTTATTTATTATCTTAAAAGTGGTAACACTTTTAATGCTATAGTATTAACGCCAGGGAAGCTAGAATGAAAACGAAGACATAATCAGCCAAATTTTGTAGGTGTTTGAAAAAACGTCAATAATATTACAAAAATGATCTTGAGAGAGGTATAGCCAGGGTTATATTTCCACAAATCTGGATATTTATTTTTAATCGTTGTTTTAAGATGCTATAAGTTTCATTCATGGATTCCTTTAATATTTCATTTGCGGTTCTTTGTTCAGATTTTAACTCTTGTTCCCACCTTATAAAGGGTATAGAGATTGTTTCCTGACGTCATAAATTCCATCGTAATTGAAAGTGACACCATCTTGGGAGTAATATATTTTACTACATACAAAGCATATATCTCCAGCAAACCTTGATGGTACTTCATTAAATAGCTAAAAGGGGTTTGATTGTTGTAAAACTTGATTGTTCAGTCCATATAAATGGCCAACATCAACAACGTCACATAGAAAGCACTCCATTTGTTCAATTGTAATAATAAATACAATCAAATTCAATTCTTAACTGTTTGTTTAAACTATGGGAATAATATCAACTTGTATAAGTTTGACGTTAAAAGCCCAATTTGAGGGGGTCTAATATAATATTTCATTTGCTTCTACCTACGTTTAAATAAATAGATTTAAGCATCTTTATATTATTATGTATACAGGGTGGGGATTATAAATCCTTCAAATTTTAGGATAATGTATATTACAGTATTTATTTCCACAAATAAATTAACAATTCACAAATCTTTTTCTCTTGAATATAGAGGTCTATCCAGAAGTCCATCACTCAAATCAATCACCTTCAACCACAGCCTTCAACCTGGCCCTGAACATGGCACCTTATTCATGTTCTTTCGAGAAACGAAGCCCACAAGAATTCAATAGTGTCTTCTGCGCATTTATTTGACTCTTTCTCTCTTATCCTGGTCCTTAAAATAGCAGAGGAAGAAGTCTTGATGAACTTTAAAACAAGACTTCGGACTGCTCATTGTATCGTTCTCACGTATATAGGTGGAAGATTGAGTGGTTCATGTTCTAAGTACAAAGCATAATATATACAGTGAAGCACATGAGCCAAAAGCTCCCTTTGTGCCTCCATGATTACGTCTCTCAGGTAGTTAGCATCCTCATTTCCCTTTCAATGGATGGGATTAAATAGTACACAATGAGGATTGTTTACAAATAATTATTTTTCAATACTTAGATACTCTCTTTATGATATGATTTATCATCAAATCTCTGGCTTTATCCGTTTTTCTTTTTTGTTTTAATCCTTGTGTCGTTGCCCAAATTTAAATTAAACATGCAAGTGTCATTTAACAAAAAAAAAATATTAAAAACGAGTTTCTTCCCCCTATAAATCCATTTTTAATTAATTAATTTGAACAAAACGCACCAATTAAAAATTTTAACATCAATTTAAGCTCTCTAGAATCATTATCCATGGAGTTATTTGGGTCCTTGACCACGAATGCACACAAACATGACTGCACTGCAAGTTTATTCAGAAAACAACTCAAGGTTTTTATATATAGTTTTGTATAGTTTTGTCAGCTGAATTTCATGAGCAGTCTTTCATAAACATAGATATTAAAGGCTAAAATTGTTGCAGCTCTAAAATCCTATCCCAGTATATTTCTTGAGGACTTTTATCCATTAGAGTCATTAATAGTCATTTCGTGTTTATCCCTTCTCTCATGGTTAATAGGATGTATGTATTTATCTACTACTTGGGTTAAATAACTAAGTATTTCCCCATTTCTATGACGACATCATATATTTTTTATTAATTTTATTCAAATATTAATATGGAAAAATATGAAATTTAAGTTTGATGGAGACAGATGCATCATCTTTCACAATCATTTGTTAAATTCAACTAAACGAAAAAGGTAGGAAGGGGAGAACAACCCATTATGATCGTTCTATTTCCAAATTAAGATTTATGATTCCATGCTTCCCTACCAATGTAGTGAGTATGTTGTTCTTCCCTCTTTTCTCCTCTTTCAATTCAATCTATTCCTCCCCCCCTTTCCATGCAACCCTCCTTTCACTTTTCAAAAACAGCTCCTTCCCTTTCATCTAGCAACAGCAAGTTTTTGTATCATCTAAGTATATATCTAAAAAGACTCTAAGGAACAAAGTGACAAGGCAATTGTATTAATATTGATTAAGAACGCAAACATTATGTCCACTAGAATGGTTCATTTGTATCCTCTTTTTCTTATTAGAAATGTTGATTGCCATAAAATATGCATTTGTGTAAAATTAATGATGACTCAAAAACTTTTAACAATTTTTTTTTTTTTAAAGGTTTTGTAGGTCATTCAACACCCTTAAAGTTTTTTAAAGTTGATGTATTCTTCTTTTATTATCTTCCAACCATAAGCAGATATAGTTGTGTAAGTCCAGTTCATACCTGCGTATCAGTTCTGATAGCTAATAAATTCCGGTCCTTGATGACGTGACTCAGTCTTATTTCTTTCTCTTTCATTCAGTTATAGTACTGAGAGTCCTAACGACCATCAGTCTTAAGGATCGGTCCGAATAAATAAGGAGTGGCACAACTCTAAAAACAGATATGATTAAACTATTATCATAACTTTTTTTATAAAAGTAAATTACCTTTAAAAAATATTACTGCTATTTGGTAGTTAAATGAGTTGCTTTGATTTTAAAGGAATAGGAGTGAATTATATCTTTTTGAGCCCATTGCTCATAGCGGGCATTATTATCTTTTTTGTTTACTTTTAATTAAATTTCAATATTGACAAATCTTTATTATAAAAAATAGCCAATAATATCAGAGATACTCTGATCCTTCCTATGAATGGAGCAGATGAAGACAGGTCAAAAGTCATCCATATTGTTGCTGCAGAAAGATTTGTTTTTCTTAGCTATACGAGCTTATAATCAACTTCTCGGCTTTCTAGGCACTGACATAGGCCCAGAGGAGATCACACATGTGCTGCCTTTATAGTTGTTGTTCTGACATTTTTAAACTTAGAGAAAAAATTGTTTATTTTTTGTTTCAGCTGCTGTTTGGTTCCATTATAAAACCATATTATTACAAATTAGAGGGATGGAATCGTAATCCAATGGTACTCCAAGTTTTAGATCATGTCATTTTGTGTCCATGGAGCTGGAAATAATTTATTTATACAGGTTGAGATATGAGGGTTAATGTTATAACAAATTGTATAATATAATTTTTCTTTTTTTCATTTTTCTTTTTCTCTCTCTTTGTTTCTATCTCTTCTAGCTGAGTCATAATTATATATGAACTTTTATTATGAGATCAATTTGATAAATGAGTTTTATCCTTGAAATATGGTCGTGGCCTTATCTCAAATTGACAACGATATAGAGCATTTCCGGGGAGGTTCTTTTTTTACAAATAAAGTTCATACGCTTCGCTATCCAATGAGATACTTATACAATTTTTGAATCTATTCGTCCCCTGAATAAAAAGCACCTATTTTCCACTTTGAACAAAGATAACTCGAGTTATAAATATGATAAGACATTTCTAAAATGCTTTTAAATTTTTTGAACATTTGGCTTTAAAATATACTGATACTAGTATCCCTATATTCAACACCGAGGCCTTAAAACAGTTTTGAGTCCTAAAAAAGACCAAAAATAACAAAAAAAATGTAGGGCCTTTTTCTGAATGCCACGAGGCTCTGAGAGAACAAATAGGGCCATATTTGGAATTAAGGGATCAAATTCTATAAATTGAGCATATACTGTTGTTTACTATTTTTCCTATTGGACAGTGTTATCTATTAATAAAAATATTCAAACCATTTGAATCGTGGGTACATTGTTCACATTGCAAAATTCCATTTGAAATGTGATTATGATGTTATAAGTAGATAAATATCATGTACAATTTTTATCATCTGTCAAAAAGTCCTTTTTTTTTTTACATATAAAAAACATTTATCAAATATCCGTGAGAAGTCACTACCGGTATATATAGATCATTTGTCTCTTTCCTCTTGTGTATGTAAAAATGATCATAATCATAATAAATGGTAGAAAATATGAACCCTGATTACGGCTTTCTTTCTTTTATAAAAAAATAAAATATAAGGGGTATATGTATTAATATACTATGCATTTATTGCATCAAATTTTTATGTGACTCTTAAAATGAGTATTTTAATATTTGCATATATGTTTTATGTGCTTCGAGAGTTTTTATTCTATTTCATGTATGTATGAATACTTGCGTGAGATCATGTACCTTTAAATCATGAGTTCTTAAATTATTATACCTGGGTCTTTTTTTTACTATATTGTTACACCGCATGAGGATCTAACAAGTTATCATCAATCCATCGATATTGTTCTTAATTCTTTGATAACTGTAAATATGATATAATGAATTGATAAAAACTAAAGGTGGTTTATCACGATTTTTGACGTCTTTGTTAGACAAAAAAGAGTGTGAGGAGAAGGTGGGAGGAAAAGGCATATGATATAACTGAGCAGCTGCCTGTTATATGATTAGGGAAATAAATTACCCCAATTGAGAGGAGAACCTTCAATATTCAAAATAGCATTATTAGAGGGAAAATATTTTATTATATTTCAATTCATATATATTTTAGTTTAGTTTTATTTTATTACAAAATTGTTAACTCTAGTTATTGCATTTCTCATGGATATGCATGAACCAAGTGGAGCGAAAAAATCTTTAAACTTTCGTAATAGGCTATGTCAATAAAATAAAAAGAACGAATGTGATGTCTTGGTTACCATAATCATCGATGTAGCCCCCTTTGTAAGCAATGATAGTTTCCATGACGGCCACAGAAGGCATCGCATCCATTGTGGAGGAGTTCTCATACATTGCATCCCATTGCTGGTTGACGGTGTCCTTGTGGATGTTTAAACTTTGATGACCGATGGTTCAGGCCTTGGACTCAACATGTAGCCAAAAGTTGTTTTTTAAACGCTTCTGGGCCTTTTTGGACGCACCATCCTACTGGAACAACACTTTCATGTCCTGTTAGTTTGTCTGAACCTATGCTAAAAATAGTTCTCGTTTATTTTCTTGTCAGTGTCTAAAAGTGCGCCTACTGAAGCTCATTGGTCAAGTAGAGATGGCATTTTCTTGGCTTCTAAGACACTTAGCAAGATATAGTTTTTTTGTTTATTTTTTGTATTTTACCGGAAGAACTTTTCCGCATTCCCTAAAACCTTGAACTATGTAGCAAAAGCAAAGTGTAAAGATTTTTTCACGGTTCGTACTAATACATTTATAGGCAATTTATTTATTTACTTTGCATACTATAATAATAGAACCTTAAGCACTCATAGTACCGAAATAAAGAGTTTTTTTTTATATAAAATTATTCTTGATTATACGAGTTAAAATGCTTAGATAAATTAAATTTTGGAAGCACAAAAATAAATAATATGACATATTTTCTACCCCAAACAAAGAGAATTTTAAGTTACAGAACCTTTTTATATTGGCAGAGAGAGTTGAAAAGCTATGAAGATTATGATATGTAATATTTTAATAAATCGACTACGTGTAGACGGGCGATAGATTTGATAGCGCGCCCGTAGTTGTTGCTATTAAAATAATCCATTTTTGACCTCCAGTTTGATGTATTGTTATGTCATGTTACTACGTTATTTTTATTTTTTTTCATGCTTGTGACGTCATAAGTAAGGAAAACAGTTAGGAAATTTTCCTTTTTTTCTTTTTTCCTTCATTATTTATTAATATTTCTTGTACAACATCTCCCTTTAATAAAAACTATAGTTTGCCGTTTACTTTAGTGTAATATTGAATGTAACTAATTTTATTAGTCAAATTCTTTAAAAAAGTTACCTCTACACCTTGATTGCATTTAATTGCATCTGCCTTAATTGTCTTCAAAGGGTGTCTTAGCTTCAAATGGTGTACAAGGTGTTTGTCTAACGTCCGTTTCTTGGGTAAACACTTGGATTTGCTCCATGGATTCGAACATGTAGATGTGGAATTTATACTAAAACCAACACTTCAGTACAATGTACATTTTTGCTTTTTAATTCCTTTACATTCAGTTACTTTTTCAAATTATCTTTATTCTATGGACCTGAATCTTCCTTTTGATGACATTCTTCGACAAATAAACTGATGCTCATTCTCAGTTCTTCTAATACCAATAACAAATCATAGAGGAATAATAAAAAAATACAACATAATATCCAAAAAAAAAAGGAACATGTTCGGATATACATGTAAAGAAGCCTCTGTTTCCCTTTATCATGTTAGCTTTAGTAAGAGTATTGAGTAGGCATAGGAAAGAATCGCTTTCAACCTTTAAGTTAGGTTGAAAATGTATAGATTCCGTTTTTGCAAACAATACTGCAATCCACCAGGATTATTTCAAGAATGTTAATAAGATGCCTTTACTCAGCACAGATATACTTTTAAGTAATCTAAGCACATTATAATAAATTTCTTGAAAATATATAAAATTAGTAAAACCCGTTTAAAACCATTAAACCGGCTAAACCCCGGATTGTTTATGAAAAAATCACCTGGGTCGGGTTTATTTTTGAAACCCTTATTATAAATGGAGGTGTTGCATGGATTAAAAGAAACCAAACAGTTTTTAATATTAAAGAGAAATATCCAATTTATTTGCTGGACAGTAATCCAGAAGGAGTGATAAGCTGATTGTAAAATAAAAAAATGTCTAGTAATCAAGTACCAAGATGTTGAGGGTTTAATTTTTCCTAAAATCAAAGATATTCGAAACAGTTTGTGAGCGCATGTAATTAAAATTATAAATGATATCCAACATTTCTTCATAGAAATAATAAGATATCATATATATATTATATGTTGTGTACATGTTGCAATTTTTTACATGAACTATCAAACTATACAGGTTGCTACTAAAATTTGAAATCCCTTATTTTAAATGAAGGATTTACAATACTTGAGATGAAGATAATGCAATTATTGAATATTCCATGAATGGTCGATATATCAATAGTTATATTTTGAACTATATTAATACAAATGAATAATACATAAGAATTCTGCTGCACATCATATAATTTCAAATGCCCACACTTAAACTACTCCTAAATACGTATCAACCAAATAATTCGAATAGATCAAAATTAAATGATAGTATCAATTAATAGATGGTAGTTAGATTGATCAATGCTGTAATTAAATTATACATTTTAAAACGAATAAATCGTAACTTGTACAAAAAAAAAATATCTACATGTACATAACATACTCGTATATACAACATACACTTTAGTATTAAGGATCTTGCGTTGTGTAAGTCCAGTTTTTTGTTATTGTTTGTCTCAGTATTTTTTGAGGGTGGGTCATAAATGTTAAACATTAAAGAGAAAATACGCTGTATTTTACAGTGTTTATTCGATAATGTCGAAAAAGCAAGCCAGGAGACTAAAAATGTGAATAGCTTTGGTGGTCCCAATACTGGATCCATTAATCACGAGGTATTTTGGTTTCATCAATTCAGTTTGAGTAATTTTGATGTCAAAGATGCAAGTCAATTATCAAAAATGTGGAGAAATAATAGAAATCGTCAAGTCTTAGTGTCATGTAGGCATTGATTTGCTTGCCAAGGAGATAATTATTAATTGTAAATAAGAATCTATTAAAAATAATGGGTTTCTTTTATTACACAGTCTAGTATTTTCATATCGTAACCCAAGACTAGTAAATCATATTTGAAAAGTATTTAGGAATATATATATAGCTCTTTTAGATTCTAATGAGGTGTTAAGACTTTTAAAGTCTTTCCAAAGTCACTTCTCTTTTGATAATTATACTCATATACCAAAGACTACTTCATATTTTTGTATGTATTAATATGTACAGCCTACACACCAAGAAAACTTTTTTTTTGCCTTCTTCTTCTGTGCGTTTATTTATATAAAAAGAAATTTTTGATTGACAACTTTGATAGACATAATAGCATAATTACACTTTTTCTTTGAGTCTACAGTCATTTTGATAGTAAAAAATTACAATAGAATGTTTGATCAATATATTTTTCATTATAGTTTTTTCTCTTCTTTCATCGTCGCTGTCATTAAATCCTTCTCCCTTTATGTGAGACAATGCTTTGCTGATAAGGTTAATGATTATATAACTTTCCAAGATGAAAGACGGTTTCTATTTTCTTTATATATATATACAGAGTCGGAAACCAAAACAAGGCATATAGTAGGAGTTCTTCTTAATTATTTTTAATTACGAGGTTTCATTATGTAACCAAAGGACACCTGAAACAAAAATCAACAAGTACTATTCTCTGCCCATGTTCGTAAGTGACCAAATATTAGAGGAACAACGAAAAAGGCAAGGCGTGTGCAATACCATCCCTGTCGGTGTGACTGCTAAGAAGGCTACAGAGACCTTTGGTATCTCCATCCGGACTGTCTACAATATCAAGAACTTCATTATAGTCCCATACAGTCAAGAAGACCCAAAACTTCTTCATGTGGCCCTGTTCCAGCCCTGACTTCAAATCCCTGAACTTTGCAATTGAAAGCGTCTAGGAGAAGAATGTCCAACACACCCCTTCATCAAAATTTGGTTTGCTCCGAGCTGCCATCATGACAGCGTTGTAAGCTATAAACACTGTCTCCATCGTCAAGAGCAGGTAATCTGTTCCCTGGTTTGTTTAGACTGTTATTGCTTTTGAAGGACTATATATTGAGTAAAAAATATAGCTATGTCCAAAACATCTATCCACTTACACAACCTTTTGGCCGATGTATACTTTACAAAATAAAATGGAGCCTCTAGTGACAATTTTTTCTCATACAAAAGTTTAATGTTTTGAATACAATATACATTTCCATGATAAAATGCATTAAATTATCACATTGCTTGCAATACGATAGTATCATAATCAAATATTTAATGATCAAATTGTTTGCACTGAATTGTTTAATGATCAAATTGTTTGCACTGAATTGTTTAATGATCAAATAACCCAAAATAAATATACCGGACAATGTAAATGAACGTAAAATGTAAATATCTATTGTAAATTTTATAGATTGCACGGGCCATTTTGCACATTGCCCAATTTTCCACATTACCCAAAACATATATATAAACTCAAATGTATTGTATACCTATATGTATATTTTCTTATATAAATGCAACTCTGTAGCTGTACAGCTGTTTGTATGTATGAAATATTCTTCTCTATACTGCCTCGCCTTTTCCACCCTTTATTTTTTTTGTCGTTCACATATAATTTGTAGATAAAATACTACAAATTAATATAGTACAGCAGCATGAAATGAATGGTATTTAGTTTCAAATTTAGCAAGAGTTATTTTGACTAATTGCGACAAACTTAAAATAAATCAAATTTGACACTTGATTTTGGTCTTTTATTTGTATCTAGTTATATTTGAATGGTATTAAATGAAAAATGTATGAATGTGTGTGCAGCTCATATTCACTTTTATTTGAATTGAATAAGACTACAATGGATATTCTGTTTATTATATTTGAAATTATTTACCTTTCGGCATTTAGGAGAAACAGAATCAAAGTTACAACAACTGCAATCATAGAAAAAAGAGTACTAAATTGAAGAATTTTGAGATTTGGATATACTTTGTTAAGGAGTACTCCAGCCATTGTTGAAGGGAAGTCATCCGTGTCGTATATTGGGGAGCCAGGATAGAGTGTATAACAAGCTCCATTTTTATTTACCTCTAGAAATAGTAGAAATCCCTTTCCGACTTCTTCTACTGTTAATACCTTTCCTAGCTTGTTATGAAGGTCCACAGACTTCAACATATCCGTATCAATGAAAAATGGGCAAACGGCACAACATTCTATGCCATGAAAATTGGATAAATTATTATTTTCTGTTCCAGGTAGTTTCTTTAAAATAGATTTTTTAGCTAGAAGGCAACAACACCATGTTTTGAAACAGTATATCCAGATTCGTTTGCATCTCCAAGACCGATGATAAGCCCTGCCATTGAGGCAATGCTCACTATTCTACCACCCCCTGTCATTTTTTTAATCGCAAGGAAACCTCCATGACATCCCAGCATTGTTGACTAAACCATCAACATTTCCAAAAAAATTCTCCGACTCTTCCCAAACATGATGCCATTGTTTGGGATCTTGAACATTAAACTGTTTGCATCGTATTTTTGTTTAAGATTTTCTTCCGTTGTTAGTAGTAATTTCTTGTTTATGTCAGTGATAATAACTCCGTTTGCACCTTCCATAATGGATACCTCTGCTAAATGTTTCCCCAGTCCTCGAGCAGCTCCAGTAATGATCACTACTTTGTTTTTTAATTGAAATCCCATATTATAAAGACTGTCCGGTAACAAATAAATATATTTATAATTTTACTATGACACAGGCATAGTCTACTCGAAGAATACCATCTCTATGTATACAAGTCATTTTCAGCAGAGAAGAAAAGGTATTAGTAAAGAGGGCATGGCTTTTTAAAGTTGCTACCTGAATCCAGGAGAGGGCTCCATGACTGAATATACCCTTTTATTTACTAAAACTTTCATTCTTATTCTTATATATTGCCACTACGTCATCATTAAGTCAATGGGGTCATAAAGTCAAGGTGGTGGATGATAAAGGTGAGTTTCTCACAACTTTAATAATTTGTCAGAAGTAAGGAGCCCATTTGAATTAAGTAACAAATCAATGAAAACCCCCCTGCCCGTAGGGGAGAGTGATGATATAAAACTACAAAAAATCCTTTTTTTTTTAACTTTTATAAGTTTCACAACATAATTCAACGCCCAGGCACCATAATATAGGTAGTTAGTTACCTAAGACAATTAATTCCAAAGTGTTTTTGATGCAGATCAATAATGAATAGCCATTTATTGGTGTTTTTCAAAGTAATCAAAAGTAGGATACTTGATACACCAGGAGGAGACATGATACAAGGTAGGAGGAGACATGGTACAGGGTAGGAGGAGACATGTTACAGGGTAGGATTAGACATGTTACAACAAAGAAGAAATATGTAAAGCTGCCATTTGTTATATACAAGTATTTATTTCACTTTTTTTTTTGTAAACAGTTGATCAGCGTAAAGTAAATACTTATAATAATAAGTATAAACGATAAACAAATAAAACATTTACAGAATTCAAGCAGAGTTAATAATAAAATTTTAAAAAATTTATTTTCAACAATTTCCTGTGATTGATAATGAAAGTATAACATGACAAAAAACAAAACATAATTAAATGTAATATATTTATAAATAGTATATATAATCAAAATGAAGTTTAACAAGTCTCCTCCATAGTCTTGGAATCAGAGTAAAGGATGTGAACTGAATATTGAAACTAATAATATATTACAAGCATGTTAACCTCAGGAATTTTAAACTTATATGCTGGATTAAAACCCTAAGTTTTGATTATTCAACATGTTAAGCATGAATTAGTCCATATTTTGCATATTTTAATGCAACAAATTGTTATTTTCGCGACTACTTAAGCTGATGATGACACGTCACGTTTGTTTATTTTAAATATTTTTTTAAATATGTATTTACATACATTTTTGATAAAAACGAAAAAAACATTGACGGCTTACATTTACTCGATGTAAATTTGTGTGTTATTGTTGTAACACTCTGTCAAATAAGCACGGGGACTGCGTTACCTCGCTAACACAGAAATATAGAGTGTATTGTGATGGCAGTTAATAATGTTTATGCTTCTTTTCTCCTAGCCAATGCTCTGAACTTTGATGGGTTGAATAAATATGGGCTTCTGTCTGAGTTGTAAACAATTTATTGATTAATAATTCCATAGTTGGCATGAATTTGCATACAACCAACTGATTTTTTTGTCAATTTTCGGAAGGAAGGTTGAGTGAAGCAATAACACGAAGGACGTGTGGGATACAACTGTTTATGTGCTCCAAGCACTAATTAAGATGCTACGTTCAATATTGATCGAATCTTTTTTTTTAACCTATGATTATGTAATACAATAATCTTTTTAAGATCCGTAAAAAGTTCGAGTACCCCAAGGTAACTTGAAATACAAGGTATGTTGTTTTTTCCAAGGTTAATAGAAATATTTTTATTAACCTTGGTTTATTCATTTTTAAGTTTCTGTGGGTCTTTTTTTTCTTTCCTTTTTTTTTCTTTTCTAATGGGTGTTATTTTTTTTAGCTTTTATATTATCAGTAGTGATGTCTACAAAATACATAAAAGTCCTAATAAAAAACTTGAAAATGGAGGAAAAGGCCAAATGTACAAATTAATCTCGTAAAATAGGATGCATTCTGGTAAAAAAAATACAAAAATATTATTAAAAATTCCCAATCCAGCAGGTCCTTATTCCATTCAATTATCATCTGGTGAGGCTAGGTATCGTCTTCTAGGATACCTTGTTCAATAAGTTTTTGAACTCACTGTTGTTGATCTTGCAAGGGGGATATTAACAGAGACCAAGGTCTTCACTACGTCAGTATTGAAGACACCATTGCTGTTATCGTTGGAGGGGATGACGTTGAGCGCCTTCTGTGTAGATTTGTCTCCCTTGCTGTTTAAATCTACATTCTTTTTTTGCCTGGCGCACTGTCTACTATGTTCTAGGAAACACTTCCTGTAGGCTTTAGCGCTAAAGTTACAAAGCTTCTATAGCAAATACTTTGTTTCAGGCACATTAGTCCAAATCTTGGTACCCCCGAGCTCCTGAATGATCCATTATCTTAGACATGGTCAATTTAAAAAGATTGCCTCTCACTTAGAATGAATGTAAATTTATTGAAAAAAACCTCCAAGGGATGCCCGTTTCTATTTATAAAGATAAAACGGATTATAAATATCCAATTAGTTTTGGTGGCAAGATGGATATAAATTATATTTCTATCTATATTACCCCAGTACTTTTCCCTCTATAATTCACGGCATCCATAGATTCCTTTATTATCCTAAATATGGCTGACCCAAAATGCAAATTGTTTGCATAATTTGTACAAAACTAATTATCAGGTTTGACTCTGTTATCTTTATTTTTTGTGTTTCTATTTTATCATCTATTCGATGAGCTCTATTAAAATATTATATTCCATAACCTTATAAATTACATATCATTCCAAAAATTGTATCCTATAGATACTTAATTGAATAAAGGATTTTGCAGGGAGAGAGAGAGAAAAAAATAACTGTAGGGTCAATGTCAAATCGACCGAAATAAAAAAAAGTGTCAACCAACCCAAAAATATTTTATGGAATCGCTGTAGCTCATCGACAACGCGCTCGGGAGAAGTTATTCTCTTGTATTCAATGGGTGTTTACACCCAGGCTTAACCCTTTTTTAAATTGTCTACTTCTAATCAATAATATGAATTATTGTAGTTCAGTTTCTTTTGTTAGTCTATATAAATCATCAAATAAGTTTAAGATATAAAACGTAAGTAAAATTGACCAAATTCAAAATAAAAGTAACCTAACTTTGAGATCCACCGCTGGAGGCTATGATAACAAAAAAAAAACACATGATTTTTGACTTTTGTGATACCCCCTATTTATGTAAAACATTCTGGCAAAGTTTCATATTTATAAGAGTTGGGCATTCATTTTTTTTTTACGGTTGATCAAGCACTTGCTAGTATATTTCAGATTTTGTTATAAATCAAAATTGAAGTAATAAAAGTAATTAAATATTTCCATTTTCATTTCATTTTTAGTATCCTCACACTTTAAAATAAGTGGACCAAATTTCAGGAGGTTAGTAGCTCAATTGGATCAAAAAATAAACAAGAAAAATAACGTCCGGTAATAAAACCTTACAGCGACGTTGAAATTTTTGGTCGGAA
Organism: Lepeophtheirus salmonis; assembly: GCF_016086655.4. NCBI lineage: Eukaryota > Metazoa > Arthropoda > Copepoda > Siphonostomatoida > Caligidae > Lepeophtheirus > Lepeophtheirus salmonis. The sequence continues at coordinate 23,501,531 of NC_052139.2, read as the reverse complement.
ACGTGTATTTATATCTCAGAAACAACTCATTATTAAAGACTGAAATTTTACACACTTAACTAATTCATGAATTGAAGTTAGTGTGCCAAAAGTTATCCAAATCTGAGAGGATGGGGTGACATGCCCTTGTTGATTTGACATGGAATGACCCAGTAACTTATTTTATGTATCAAATTTATATTCATTCGTGGATTGATAAGTCCTTGGAAGCAACCAATTTTCTTCGACTATAACTGCTCGGTTACAAAGGAGCTACTTCTCAATGTTATTTAAGAATATGAAAGTAATGGAATTCGTACTGTTGAAATAGTTCCTCAAAAGAGCCTTAAAAATATCAGCCTTTGGACAGAATTAAAATTATCTACTGACAAAATATACTTCCCAATCCATTCAACAAAGAGTTACGTATATATGTGCTTATTGAAGCTACAGAGAAATCATTTCATGGATCAAGGATTTCAAGGCTAAGAGAATGGAATTCTCATTTTAATCGAGACGATAAATATATTAGTAGATAAGCACAATGAGGAACTTTGAATATCTCATTAAATAAGTTCGAATCATTTAGTGTCTCTCGACTTTTGAATAAGGAGGATCTATCTACACAAATGGTTGCTGATGTTATCAAGCTTGTGGATCAATTGTTTAGTGTCATGAACAGTTCTCAACCTATATCAAATAAAACCTTTTGATACGGTTATAGAGTTAATTTGGAAGAGCAAATATAATTCTTATGTCAATGACAAATGGGGTTGTAAACATGAAATAGAAAAAAGTAATAATAGTTATGAAATTATCCTATTGAAGTCATGTATCTTAAAGCCTTACCAAAAAGTCATAGTCATTTTATTTAAGTCGATTATGGCCTGATATAAATATTTAAAAAAATAAACTCAGCTTTCCTATTTATCGATATGTCGCCTAAATTTAGGATTGCCTTAATTTTTTTCCAAAATAGGATATATTGCACGAACTAACTCTAATCCTGTTGCAATGAAATCAAGTGGAAAATACTCCAGTCAATTTGGAAAATGACGATCCCTCTCCTTGGATGATTCGGCAAGTAACAAGGAGTTTATTAAAATTAAAGAAAAGTAGGAATCCATTACAGAGGACAACTTTGAAGGCTTTGATGACACTGATTTATTTTGATTTTTTTCGACAAATAAGAAGAGCTGAAGGACCCAGAATTTGGTAGCAAAGATAAACATGGAAACTACATAGAAGAAATTTTGCAAATATTCCAAACAAAATCAACTGTCAGGAAGGTGGGTCTATATATGTTGCGGGATACGTGGCCAAATGACTCCTCCCTCAACTCCAATAATTTCTATCTTAATGTTTCTCCCGGTTCATGGCTACAAACTCAATCAAGAGGGTAGGGGACTGATTCAATCGACTAAAAAGTTTTAAACTTTTCAAAGAAAATAGAAAGGCAAATTTAATTAATTCCACTCTAACTATGTAGATACTAAACCATTTGTTATGGACACACTTATAGAAATTATTCATCGTATATATTCTAATGAACCTCATGAAGTTACCAAAAAAAAAAACACGTATTATTCTACTAAAGTATATAAATAAAGTAAATAAGGCCCATGTAAAAAGGAAATTATCTAGGAAAATAAGAAAAATAACTCATTTTGTCTGTTAACTAAAAGTAATTTAATTTCAATTTTTACAACTCTTATTTATGTTTATCGCAAGTTTTGAACTAACCTATGCATTGTTCTACGTTTTCTGAATGTAGACAATTTAAATATACCTTAAAATTTAATTTTAAAAGCCTTTTAGTCAGTTGTATGTTTAAAACAATTCATGAATTTAACACTATACCGCTATAGTGTTAAATAATGATGTCACACTCCATTGACAGTGGAAAAAAGGGAAGGAAAACGTGTGTGGTGGAAGATACAACTCAGTACAAAAAGAGTAATTAACATATTTTGTATTTCAAGTTACCTTGGTTTATCCGAAGCCTCGGATCTTTATGGATAATACATGTTCACTGATAACGTAGCCGGGATCACAACTCGTCTTAGCTTTACTCTATATACAAATGAATTTACATACATGCAAAGAGATCCGTACTCAGGCCGTATTCAACTCTTTAAAGATATCCCACTTGTAATAGTTTGTGGAGCAAAGGGATCATATTTCAATAATTGTATGTATATGTGTTATATTGTATGAAGTCTTCATTTTTTTAATTCCCGTAGAGTTAGACCCGCATATTTGATACAAAATAATTATTGTAGTACGATCATAAGAGTCTCTTATATACCTCTAATTTGTTAATTCACTCTTGACTGTGAAGTTTGAAGATTTATTGTTTCCTTTTGGATTTGTGAACTTTTGAAATGGTAAGTTAAAGGAAGGGATTATTAAAGTTAGTGCTGTGTTGGTCCCTATTTAAGATTGAAGACTGCCTACCCGTTCAGTTCAGTATTGGGCCAGTACAGTTCAGTCCTAAGAACTTAAATAGCTTAGTCCTCGATGACGTCATACAAATTTATTTCTTCTTTTTTAATTAGTTTTAGTACTGAACGCCCAAAGGACCGGTCCCTAAGTACTTTTAGGACCGTTCCTAAGACTGAACTGGACTTAATGAATAAGGACTGAGACATTATTAATTAAGGCATACTAACTGTATGTTCTATGTGAAACTCTAAAAAACACATCTCGACTATACATTATTTTGTGTTAACGAAGTACTCCCGGGTCATACTAGGATTGTATCCGTCCCAAAGAACAATCTTTATTAAATGACGTTGCAATAACGATCAGGCAGTGACTTCATTATCCACCAGTCTTCATCAATGTTTTATATGTAGAATAATATTAATAAATACTTTAATAAGGGCAAAATTAAGAATAAATTAACACTATCCTCATGACTAAAGAATACTTGAAGCTTAACCTAACTAATTCAATTGTTAAACAAAAGTTTAATGGATCTCATGTAGAGGGCACTTTCAAATTTAGTGGGAACCGATACAACTCTAATGCTTACATATACAAGCAACATTTTTTTTATGAATACAAATACATACAAAATCCCGTTGGGTATGGCCCAACACCCATGAAATGTTAGATAGATATTCTGTATATGATGATTTAATTATGTAGCTAGATATCGGTTACACAAATGCAGCTCTTTATATATATATATATTAAAATCTACATACTAATTATTATTTATAACAGGACGTGGTTCTATCTGAAATTCGAATGTGGAAATCCATAATGACCTCCTCCGTTTTTAAACAATTTCAAGACTCCACTGATGGTCAACAAATATATATGGACTCCGTTACTTTCAAAATATTTTCATACTACACGTCAAATCTTCTCATTTTGTGTTCCATTGCTGCAAGCTGTACTCAATTTTTTGGAGAGCCTATCTTATGTGAAGTATTCATCTATTTTTTTATCTTTTTTTTTTTTGCTTTAACAGAGGCGAAGTAGGATTAATAGGTATAAATGTTCTAAGTATCATATAATTTATTAAAAGGGTAGGATTAGGGATTTTAATTCTTGGAGATAACAAGGAGATCATCACGGGGGGATATATCCCTATCAACATTCAATTAACCCAAAAAACCTCATTTTGATGAAATCAAGAAAACTCCAAACCTTTTTGTGATATGTTTACATAATCTATTTAACTATATTTTTTATACAATATGTCCTCTTCTACAATCAATAACAACCTACACACGCTGCCGAACAGATTGGCCATTTTTGACGATAAAGGCCTGTCCATGGAGCACCACATTGTTCTGATGGCCGCTCAAAGTGAATCCAAATTTGGATGAGGCGTGATGTTGCACATTACATTCTTTTCCCCATCTGCAAAGTCCAGAGGGTTGAGGTCAAGGATCGAGGAGGATTACATGGAGGTAAACCAGAAGTAAGCCATATTGTTGTTGAATAAGTTTTGGTTCTTTTTAGATGTATCGGACTGTAATGTACTTCATACAGCATCAATAAGTCATTATAGTACACATACAGGCAAGAAGACCCAAAACTTATCCGGCAACAATATGGATGACTTCTGGGTTACTTCCATGTACCCGTGGGGGGAGATACTAATGGTCTTTGTAGACTTCTTGGTGCAAAAGAGAACGCACACGCATTGTCTTTTGTGTTAATACTCCGACAGTCTTACACTAAGAGATATGGTATAAAAACGGAACTTGTTTATTTTTGTTTCCGCTGTTGTTTGGTTGTATAATGAAACTTTTTAAATTAAGATAACGGTGATGAAATTGTAAATTAATGTGGCTATTATTTTGGGTCCCACTCTGTATATAGACAACATAGTGTTTTTATTTAGTACTGTAGACTGCAGTCCTGTCCACTTTAACCTCGTTGGTGTTCTAAATTTTGGTCTTTGATGACGTCACTAAACTTTATTCCTTCTTTTTTATCAGTGCTAGTTCTGACGTTTTGAAGGACTTATAGTCTTAAGAAACGGTTCTAATACTAGTTTTGACTGGGCTGGAACGAATAAATAAGGACTACAAAACGCTTTACTTATATAATGAAAAACATAAAATCAAACTATCATTTGAAGCAGATTTGAATTGAAATCCCCTTGTTGATCCTCTGTTACGTCGCTCAGAGTGTTGAAGTATCCCAGTAAAGGCTATCCTTCTACAAATATCTCATGAATATCATATTTTAATCCACACTGTATTTCAATTATTCATTTCTCATGTAATATATTTCCTGCATCCCATTTATATGGGATGGTATTTCATTCGTTTCGGAGTGATTAACATATTTGGATAATCAACTGTCGAGGTTTTTTATGAATGAGTTTTATACGTATATGTGATTTATCTGTTCCTACTATTAATATAGAAAAGTGAGAGGTGTGGGATATGTCTTACTCTGTTTTAAATCTGTTTTATGTGATTCCCTAATTTATTCATTAACAAAATTTAATATTATTTTCTTTATATCAATTTATCTTGAGAATATTGTCCAAGTCACCAGCATGAGCATACAGTACGAGAGGGGGATTGAGATAACAGCCCCCCTCCGTACTGTCCGAGAAGGTCATCGGTGAATAGACTGGGGCCTTGTGAAGACGATTGGCATAAGTGCTCATAGTGGCGACTACGACAATGTTTTACTCAGCAATCGACATCTTAATAAAATAATATAATAGAGATGAGTAAATAATAACGGCTGACCTGTTATATTGAGGGAAACAATATTTTTGTAGTTGTTAATGAGTCCCTTTATACTATGCCTATATATTCATTTAATATAACTTTTGATTTTTACTTATTTTACAAACTTGCAATTAAAAAACTTGCTGAATAAATATTGAATAAGTTCCGATTATTTTAATTTTACGGTATTGAAATTACTAAAAAAATCCGTCTATTAAGTTGATGGTTATTTCAGCAAAACATAAGAATAAAAAATTTGCAGCTGAAGGCAATGGAATAATCTTTGGTACACTATCTCACCCTTGTATTTTTTTAATCTCTCTATATATTAATAGTAACAAATTAGTATAGTTTATTACTACAGTCATAGAAATGAATGATTAGACTAATTCAAAAAGACCTCCATGAACATTGCTCCAAAGTTCACTCTCAACCCCCAAGTGCGTAATGTGAGTAACACCTTTTTTTGCGAAAAGATATTTTTTTTTCTTTTCAAATTTTTATACATGTTTGATATTCATATTAGTGCTGAGACTCAGTCCAGACCGAATATATTCCCAGATCCAACTTGTGGGATTTTCCAGAAATTACATCTTAATATATAGACTATTTTTTGGGGGGGTCTCAATAGATGGACCAATTTTCTTCCCCCCCCCCTCCCTCTGATTTATGTGTTATACAGGTTTGGGCAGCAAAACGTGGACTCGAGGGGTTGCTTTGGAGATACTTCAATATATTTTTGTTTTAATAATAGCAAAGAAAATCAAAATAACATTCCCAAATCATACTTCACGGCCCTCTATTGTCCCTCCCCCTTTTGCAGATTAATATATTTCTACCGGGTTTTTTTTAACAGAAGATTATCCACTCCCAAAAAATGTCATTTTAAAAGTAAATTAAATTTTTTGTCAAATTTGGCTATTATAAAAAAACAAAAACCTTCAGTCCAAATTGTCAAAAAAAAAATCCCAAGAGTCTCTCCCCTTCCTAATTGCATATGCGTTCCGGCACCGGTGATTTATAAACGACTCCGTATGGAACACGTATTGACCGAATTTTAAGTGACACCATTTTTTTTAAAAGTATGATCCATAGCGAATTTTTCAATTGGACCGGTCTTGGATTTTCAGACCGAACCCCAACACTAGCACATTCATACAGTATTGTAAAGGATGAGTCAATCCTTGCAAAAACGTATTTTATGAGGGGATGTGTTTCTTCCTACAGAAAGTGTGCTTGCTCCTTAATTATCATGGCACAACTCCAAATAACTTAGCGCTCACTCCTTTGTGTGTATGCCGTATTAATATAGGATATTCTACAACAAACTACTACTACTACATGTGATATTCATCACCACTGCCGAATAGCAGTTATATAATGAACGCAGGTGTAACATGATATTGATAAACATTTCTCCGCTCGTTCAAAAGGATTCTATCTAATAAATATAGGAATTATAGTTGAATATATATTGAGCAGTGACAGCCATTAGTAATAATAGTATTATTTAAGAGCTTAGGCTATGGCGGAGATACTGGGAGCCGTTACAGCGGCTACTAAAGTATTTTTGGAAGTAAATCAAGTGAGCATTGATAATTGGACATTTAAGCTCTACTACAAAGCTACAACAAGTTTGTTGTTAGCGTGTTCTGTCGTGGGAACGAGTAAACAATTCTTTGGTAATCCAATTAATTGTGAAGTGGTAAGGAACAGAAAATAAAAGTTTTTTTATTTTCCACCTCTTATTCTATTCATATGTAACTAGAATTTCATTTTAACTTCATATAAAAATCCTACCTACCCCTTTCCTTCCCTACTAATATCTCTTTTGTTTTACAACTCAACTGCTTCTTAAATAGTTTTTGTCATTCAATCCTGCATGCTATTTAAATACTCAACTTTGCCTTATCCATGAATCACATACAACATACTCCTTCATCTCTACATATATATGTAATATGAAATAAGAGAAGGAAAGAGAGATGATCCGGCATTAAAGAAAGCTAATAAACACAGCAAATAATATACAACATATCAGTGCTAAAAAGTCATCATTTCAAATTTACATTATACTATGTACAAACACAAATATATTTGATTTGACTCAATGCATGATGCATGCTGTAAATTCCCTATCTTGAATCAAACAAAATACTGACATATGTATGAATACAAAAGCAATTTTGGACAAAAATTAGGGAAAACAAAATTCCATCAATTTATGTTTTGACTTCATTGAGTTAGTTCCCTGCTCATTTATGAGCTTCATCTCTTAATTTCCGAGGTAGATTAACACACACCTAATACATAATAATGGCTATAGATTGTAGCCTTCATTTGATATGTATGCCTTTGTTCTACTCGGATATGACCTTTCAAACATAATGTAGAGTATGTATTATTTTTCTACATATAACTGAGAGAATCTTTTTGCGAGCTTTATGAGGGACTATATGCAGTCCCTCTACAATGATTCTGATAATCAGATTCAGAAGAATACAGACTCTTGTTTGAGGAAAGTAACCCCGGCTTGATTTTCTGTTGACCTGGCACAATGATATATTTATATAAAGAGTAGATATATTGAAATTTTATATGTTTGACGTGTCAATATAAAAGCAGGCTGGAATTGCTTTTGTGAATATCCATCAGTAAGCTACAATAATCGATTAAATTTTGTTCTTTCATTTACCTTAACGATTTTTTTTCGTGCGATCGCAGTTTTTAAATACATTATTACACGGGCTAAAAAATATAAGATGCTTTGATTTGAAAAACCGGGACTTTCAAGGTCTTAAGTTTTAAATGAGAAATATCTTGAAAATGCTTAAGCCCTTACTTCTAAATATAATAAACCAATACCTTCAAATAATATATCCCTGATATAAGAGTACTTAATGCTCGGTAACAAAGCACATGACTCTTTCATATGAGTTAAAAAATCGCAAGGAAAAAACAAGCTTTTTTCGTCATTCCTTGTGTTGTTTTTTTTTAAATATTTTTGCATCCCAGCCGGATTGAATGTATATTTTTTGTATGAAACCCAACAATTAAAAAGAAAACTTTCAGCTTCCAAATAAATAAATAGAGTTCAAGGATGATAAAATAGCAAATTATGTTACATTTAGCTTTTTTAAGCTCAAAGCTTGGTAAAATATATACATAGTTGACACCTCAACACAAAAGGAAGCAAGAGTGATTTCTCTTAAAACTGAGTGTGGATTACATTTTTATTCTTCAAAAAAATTAGTTTCAATTTCCTTGAGCCCATCATTCTAACAACCCCTTTTGTATGAGCTGTAAATTGCACTTAAAGTAAGGATAATTGATTGTCACAATAAAAAAAATGATGAATTGATAGATTTAATGGTAGAAAGGGGCCAGATCAGGACCAATATAAGTCTCTCAAATCAAATAAAGGTTCTAATCTATAGCCAGGGGCGCTCGCAGGATTTTTTTTTTTTTTTTTTGGGGGGCTTTGGTTTTTGGATTCTATTTTGAAGTAAATCTCAAAAAAACTATAGCTTTTCTCAGAAAAATATAAATATATATATATATATTTTTTGAAAAAGCCCCTCTCCAGTTCACTCCTTCTGGGCACTCCTGATAGCTTAAATTCTCAAGTATCCTAACTCATTCAATAAATATGAATCATAAGTTTTTAATTGACTCAAAAAGGTCTGTGATACATACATATATTGGGGTAATTATAAAATAAAATTATAGTTTAGGATTTGATCTTTTTCTTGTTTTTTGTTCAAGAGTGTTTTGATTTTGAAGCATATATATATGATTTTGACTCTATTGTATTAGGTATCACTTTTTTTTCAACATGAGTAAGTATTGTCTGATAGCGTATTGTTTATCAATACACTTTAATAAAAATATTCTGACAGCACGTTTGTATGTATAAGGGTACTTTTCTTCATTTATGTGTCAATAGAGAGGAGGGGTGATAAGTACACCTTGATTCCTACAAACAGCACTATCATCTTTTTACTAAAGTTTGTTTACTATGTATCTTGATAATGGAAAATTATAGTCCGTGAAAGTTATCAATTAGAAAGTCGGACTATTACATTTGTTTTTCTTTATCCAATCTTATTAAACAAGCATTCAAATTATAGAAATAAGCACTTCAAGCCGTTTTTATAGGAGATTTGAGCCCCCCCCCCCCAAGTTTTTGAAGGCATAGCCCCTCATAATTTTTTTTACAATTAATATTTTTACGACGTCTGTTACAACTTGTATATACATCACTTAATGACAGCATTGGTCATTTGAATGAACAATGATTAATTGATACTTTAATTTTATTTTAATCTATTAAAATTATGGGGTTATAATATATTTATGAGTAATATAACTTTGGGCATTTTAACTTTATAAATTGCCACAAAAAACTACTATTTTAGTTTTTTTTTATTAAAATAGTCAAAAATGACATCGATTTAGAGCTCATTAGCAAAGGTGTGTTGCATGCTTCTTGTTGACTTGCCCTCAATTTTCTTTTATAAACCGGTCAGGGTGTATTTTTTTAATGCCCAAAACCTCTTAAGCTTCTTGATAGTAGCCACAAGTTGCCTGGTGTAGGAAGTGCTATGGCAAATATCTTTAGTCGAGAGTTGTACGTCGACACACGCTGCCTCTTGGACTCTATCACTGAGGTGTAGATAGAAAAATAGTTGAGGGATCAAAATGATCAAGCTTGAACTACTTAACAGGCAGATAGCGTAAAAAAGATGGGATAAATTAAGAACTAGTAAAATTAAAAGAATCAAGGTAATTTTTTCGTTTTGCTTTCCCAGAATATTTAAATATATTCATATTTTCAATAAATGACACTTTTAAGAAATCACCTTATCGACAAGCATTTATTTTTAATTCAAGATATGAGTGTCAAAAGTATTTTTTGTAAAAATTAAATTACAAATATTTATAGTTTGCCCATGTGTTTTAAAATATTCATTACTTACATTTACAGAATGATAACAGTGTTAATGAAAAAGTATTAGAACAGTATTGTTGGATGTACTCAACTTTTAATATACCTCTGAACTTTCGGGGTGTTTGTGCCAAAAGAGAATATGATGGAACTTCTCTCTACAACAGTTACTATCAATGGGTGCCAGTTTTCCTCATTATGTCAGCCATACTTTTCTATGCACCTCGAGGCTTGTGGCTCTCCATTGAGGGAGGTCTTATGAAGTTTTTAGCCAAAGGAACACGAGGGAAAATAATTGACGAAGCGGATATAAAAAGGGATGCACTCATCAAAACCTTTCAGGATCATCTTCACAACAAGTACAACTCATATGCCTTTTGGTTTTTGTTCTGTGAAGGGCTGAATTTCGTGGTGGTGATTTCGGAATGGTTCATTACAAATCGATTCATTAAGTATCATTTCTTTTCTTATGGCCCATCCGTACTCTACTACTACAATCTCCCACCAGAGGAAAGGTTACAAAATGATATTAATCCCATGTGTGAAGCTTTTCCTCGGATAGCTTCATGTAAATATGCACGCTTTGGATCTGGAGGAGGACCTGAGAGTCTGAATGCTATTTGCATTTTAGGACTTAACATGATTAATGACAAGGTATGATTTGTTTAACAATTCTTTCTAAACCCATAAAATAACACATATTTGACTGAAATACAGAGTGGTTTAAAATTAGAGTCCCATTAACTTTAAATTAAGAGTATTGTGTGTACGAATTTCACAAATATTGAATGGCCTTATACAGAGTGGAACCCCAAAACTTGCTATAGCATCACTAAATTACGAAAAACGTGATTTTTATGGAATATATAAAAGACAACTTCAAACAAATTTGTGATTGTTTAAAAACTTTATTTATCATTCAATATCACCTCCTTTACCACCAATGACAGAATAGACACACCAACCAACGGATTGACGGCTTTTGACGATGAAGGCCGTGTACACTCTGTACCAGGTTGTCATGATGGCAGCTCAGAGTGAATCTAAGTTTGGAGGAGCTCTGAATGTGCAGCAGACATTCTTCTCCAAAACACCCAAAACTGCAAACGCGTAGCTTCTTAGGTTGTTTCTCCAACATTTTTACAGCTGTTGTTTGGTTGCGTAATTAAGCATTTTAATAAAATTTAAGGGGACAAATATTGTACTTAAATGATATTGCAAGTTTTGAGTTCCCCTTCTGTAGTGTCCCCGTCTGCTTCCATCAGGATGGGGCTTCAACTGAAATGAAACGCAAGAACTGTGTAAAGACAATTTTCAGCACTTTTGGGGCCAAATATTTTGGCATCTTTCATCCCCTGATCTTGATCCCCTTAACATTTCAATAGAGCATGATCAACGAGGGAGGTCAAAGAAGTCTCCAAACTAAGTAAGAACTCTCTGATGGTAATTGCGAAGGCAAATATTCCGGTTACGTTGTTCGTACAAGCTGTAATTCAGTACCAAGGCAATATCTATTTAGTAATTCAGATCAATGGCAAAAACAATGAAGATGATATACGCTAATTGTAGAGCAATATTAAACACAGTAAAAGAGCATTAGTACATATTCTAATCAAAACTATATTCAGTGAGTAATTTAATTATTTTGATGGAACTCTAATTTTGAATCCCCCTTACAAAGTAGACTATAGAAAAAATTAAACTAATTCTTTGAGTTTCTATTTGTAATAGATATTCTATGAAACATGACTATGATTTTGAAAATATACCTGTGTTTATTTATCTATAGTCGAACTGTTAAACAGATATAACATTTTGATACAATTATAAACATTGAAGAAAAAAGTATAGTCTATGACGTCTTTAGTCATAATTTAATATATTATGTACAAAAACGTATTTTGAATCATAAATGTGATTATTTATTTATAGATTTTCCTTGTCCTCTGGTTTTGGTACTTCTTTCTTACCTTATTTGGTTGTCTCAGACTCATTTACAGAGTAATTCAAGTAACCTCCTCGAGTGTAAGATTCCATACGATGCGTTATAAAATGCATCGTTATTTCAGACGGAATGCAAATATTCGACATATTGAGCATTACATTAAACACTGCAGCTTTGGTGACTGGTTTGTACTCTATCAAATGAGTAGGAACATGAACAGAAGATTCTTTGCCTCTTTTGTAACTGCTTTGAGTAGGAAAGTCAATCCAGATCCGGAGCTATTGGCTATGGAGCAAGTGGACGGAGAGACTCGACGTCTATGTACAACAGATAATCTTTCAAATAAAATATATGATTTAACATATGATGCACATCCTGTTAAAACTGCGTAAGATTCTTTTAAATATCAAAGTTGTTTATGTAAATGGGTATTCATACAGTGTGGGCACAAAAAAATGAATTTTGCAATCTTGCTATATTTTACCTATGAAATAAGTAATTAAAAAAAATTATTTTTGATATTTTTTTTTATTGCATCTATACATAATTAAGAAATAGATTCAATATAATATATTTATGCAGAAACTATGGTTTGGAGCCGAAGGTCCCAATTACCTTTTTTTTTAAATTTGCCTCATTCGGAGTGCCATTTATATCCTTTCAACAAAGCTCCCCCACTAATATTCCATGAGGCTAACGTCAGGGATGAAGGGTCTGGCAAACATATTGGTCTTAGAATTGAGATAAATGATAGTTAGAGTATTTTTGCTATTTTATCTGTGTTCTGTTGCTATAAATAGATTATACAATGTGAATTCACCGAGATACATGGCAACACAGCATCTGTGACGATCCAAATGTACATACTCTGAAGCCCCAACATAGATTCCTCGTTTAAAAAATATAGGACATGACTTTGTCATTGCATGCAATGACTCCAAATATCGTTTGGATACCATTCTGGTTATTCAATCTATCACTAATCTCCTTATCAATAAGATATTATTAGTGTTGCATAGTTCCTAAGACAGATTTCCTTATCAGTCTATTTTTTTAATTGTCCGATCTTGTTTACCATTCAATGGTTCCATGGACCAATTAGTTGGATCTTGAGTTATACAGTACCTGCTATCGTTTTATATTCTTCTCTGCTATCCACGATTGAATAATATAAAAACTAAAAAAATAATGAATGATAGCTACAAGGTATAAAACTTGAGTATTATACGTTCTAGCCACACATCTCCTACTTGAAACGTCAGGTATCTTGTCCCTTTGAAAGAGATTATGATTAAATTTCAACAACTAAAAGGCTGTAATTAGTAGCTATGTCATTTCAGCTGCTGTATTTACCATAAAAGATCGATAAAGATAGGTCCTAGGAAATACACATTTTATTAGAACCGGACCAGGGGTGTCCGCAGGATAATATTTTTCGGAATAAAAATCCAAAAATATTAACAACAATTTTTTTGGGAAAAATATTTTTAAAATTAAATTTCAAAAATCGATAAATACTCACGGAAAATTAAATTTTTTGAAAAAAAATTTAAAAAATTAAATTTATCGAAATGTTTCCTCAAATCCACAATTATTGATCGACAATTAATTTTTTTGAAAAAATAGTCGAAAAATCTATGGTTATTTACAAAAATTAACTTTTTTAGGAAAAAATTTAAAATAAATTTCCAATATTTTTTTTTTTGTATTACAAAAATAAAAACTATTCACAAAAATTGACCTATCATTATAAATATTTCAAAAAATAATTTTTTCCAAAATCCACAACTATTGACAAAAAATTAATTTTTTTGAAAAAATTGTCAAAAAATCCATATCTACTCACAGAAAATTAAATTTTTTGAAATAAATTTCAAAAATAAATTCCAAATATGAACAACTATTCACAAAAATTAAATTATCTTCAATAAAATTTTTTTTTTTTTTGGAAAAAGTTTCGAAAATTAAATTTTTTGCTCTGCTTCATAATTTGCCCGAATGAGGAAACAATTTCTAGTAAAAGGCAAAAATTCCTTAATTTGGGGGGGGCGCTACAGTCCAACACACTGAGAACACCCCTGAGACTGATAGAAGTGCAGTTTTTATAAATAATACTAAATACTATAAATATATGTTACTCACACAGACACCAATTATAAAAAAATTTTTTTTTCGAAGGTGGGAAGCAAATCCACTGCTCAACATATGTGTTACAGCAGAGAAGTGTACTTATTCTATCTAAATTGTGCATTATACATCCTTGTTCAAAATCTTTTTTTTTTCCTTTTATTTAGTTCTATGCATTATGTGTATTTAAAAGAATTCCATTATTTGTAATTATTATTATTTTTTTAAAATTTTTTTCCATTTATCTTTATCACCTTGGCAATCAAAACAGTATTTTCATTAGGGTCGGACTCGACAATGTCCATTATTTTATCCATATATCCAGAGGAGCGTAGTGCATATTTACTTGAATATAATCGACGAAACTAAAATTGGGCGCGGTTGGCTCTTACATTATCTAGACCCTAAAACCTATTCACAATTTTAGGCTGCCTGGTATGTGGGTTTGCCTTTATTGAATAAAAACTGTCAAATAGAGCTCATTTTCTCTTTTTCTCCCTCAAATAACCCAGAGTCAAATATTTACAAAACTGTCGAAAAGTTTTTTTAGTAACAAATCTTGTTTTTCGAACACCATCACGCGTAAACCGATTCTACTGACACAACGGGAGATACCCATTACTAAAGCCATATATTTGAAAATTAAATGGTGTTATCTTTATTATATTTTTTTAAATTATTTTTTGGTTTTTTTTGTACAATTTTAAGTTTAATTAATGTTTTTCTCGTTCACACTGAATATATTGAAAAATGTTCTTAATATTAATGGTATTTGGTATACATAACGATGGTAAAAGAGTTATTTTTTTTAAAGGTAGAACGGAACATGAGTCTGCAATAGATGATTACAAAGCCAAACGTACCAAACGAGCTTCTATCTCCACGTCCTCGAGTTATTCACATTCTTGTGAGCCTGAACAAAAAAATAAGACAAAGAAATGCAATGAAGAAGATGAGGAGAATGAAATTTCTACTACTCCTCACATCACTTTTCACCCAAAGACGAAATGGGTGGATCACAAGAAATGCTACGTACAAGTAAAACAGCTCCCTCATTCGAAAAAGAAAGATAACTCCCATTAACTATGATCTGCAATGTGTTCAATAGTTTTATTAAAAACTTTAAAAAACTATATTAATATTCGTCAAACTTTTTATATGTAATAATATATCATATGTTTATGTTGTTTAATTCCTAACATTACTCCGTTTGCTGTAATACTATTGTTGATACCTATATATTATTAGATTATAAAAGCGCTTTTTAAGTATTATTGTAAGCTTAACACAATCAATAAAACGTATTACACTAATACCCATAGCTATTAATATCAAACAGATTTTGATGACTCCTATAAGTAGGGTTGTAAATCCGTAGCATTTTTAGTATGTACAGAGTAGGGACTCAAAACTTGGACGTTTAATTGCGATTTTATCCCCTCTATTTTTAGTGATAAAGTTTCATTAGGCAACAATACAATACATCTGAAACAAAAATAAATAAGCTTTGTGTTGCCCCATGTCTCTATGTGCAAAAATACCGGAGCTACATCAAAAAAGAAAAAGCGAGTGCGATCTCCTCCGCACTCTGCACGAAAAGGCTGCAATATGAAGAAGTCAATAACAGCTTCATACAGCCAATAAAAACCAAAACTGATGCATCAACAATATGGCGGACTTGTGGCCTGCCTCAATTGGTCCTCTTCTAGCCTTTACTCCAACCCCTGGATTTTTACTTTGAGTCGAATTTGGAGAAGAATGTATGGTGGTCCTCTGATTCAAATTTGAATTCACTCTGAGCTTCCATCATGACAATGTGGTACGCCATGGACACATAATTCATTGTTAAGAGCTGTCAATCTGTTTGCTGAAGTATCGAGGCTGTTATTGTCTGTGAACAGCCTCATTTTGAATAAAAGTATAGCTAAATATGATATTTAAACAAATCCCAAATTGGTTTTGAGTTGTCTTTTTTTAATTATAAAAATCAGGTTTTTCTTAATTTAGTCATGACACTGTTACTTTTAAATCCCCACACAGTAAAATAAAATAAAAAATCGGAAATTATGATGATAATAGGAAGACGGATTGAGAGGAGAGAAGCTTAGAAGTCATGTCATTTCATTTAATTATCTGTGATAAAAAGTAAATAAATACATGTCCCCACTCCGTATCAATCGAGGGCGTAGGCAAGAAGTACTCTGTTTTTGTATTCTCAATTCTACTCCGAGTCCAACATGGACTTATTTCTTATAACTCTATAAATGAATTGCTGATGATCTATGTATTCTCAATTCTACTCCGAGTCCAACATAGACTGATACTTATAACTCTATAAATGAATTGCTGATGACGTATGTTCTGTTTCAAAATTATGAACATTGACCATAAAAACGCAGTTAAATATTTTGTATAAGTCATATTTTTACAACCCATGAATGGGGATAAAGGAGAAAATTGGTACAATGATTGAGAGCTAGAAAATGGATCTACCGTCTCAACCAAAATATCAATTCAAATACGCCAAAAAAAAATCACTTTAGACCGAACGGGGAAAAAATTATGACTTGATCCTTTTCCTATATAGGGTTGTGAATAGTAAGTACTGTTGGTCTGTAATACAAAAATTTGAAAATTAAAATGGTAACCCTGGCAATTGATAGAAAAGCAGCTTTTCTGTCATGACATTTCATTAAATTAAATGCAAATAACTATGAGAAGAAATAAGGAAATACAAATCATACTCATTATCAAGCAAGAATTACCCTGTTTTCGATCCTCAATTCTGTTCCGAGTGGAACAAGAGCTTGCACTTATAACACAAACAAATCCTCCGAGTTAGTCACCATCATTCTTGAGCACAAGCACTTTCTGATTACGTTATACTTATATGGTATCTCTTCTAGAATTAAAGAATAGTAATAACAGCTTTAGAAAATAAATAAAAACACATGTGTGATTGCCAACTAAAACTAATTATTGCACGCATTTAGTTCATATTATACAAAGCTATACTTGAAGGTCACTTTTAGAGGGTTCAATTACATGGATTATAATAATTCGTTCTATTATAATGATTCTTACTTACTTAGTATATGTATTTGGGAAAAGGATAGCTTATTGGATAATCCGTTACACTTTTTATTAGGATCACTTTAAATATATTTTGTACTAACATAATGATAAAAGCTACATTGAAATTTAAACTTATAATATGTCAATTATTTGTAAATTATTTTGACATCATTTATAGCTCAAATAATGTTCAATTAAATATTATTTACGGTTTTTATCCAATTATAAGTCAATTATTGTATTATATTCATATTTAAATATTATAAAACAAATTTTCTAAATTTACAGC
Source organism: Lepeophtheirus salmonis (assembly GCF_016086655.4). NCBI lineage: Eukaryota > Metazoa > Arthropoda > Copepoda > Siphonostomatoida > Caligidae > Lepeophtheirus > Lepeophtheirus salmonis. Next base: position 23,483,958 of record NC_052139.2, on the reverse strand, counting down.
ACAAGCTAAAATGTGGCATTAATATTTTTAGTGTCATGAAAAAGAGTGTGTATAATTCATAGGGACATATAATCTAAAAAATTGAAATTCTTTATAGAAATCGATAATTAGACTTATAATACCTACAGAGTCCACTATATGTTTAAGCACAGTTATGTTTTTTTTTAAATATTACTACTCTATTTGAACTTCACACGCATTGATTTTCCTCTCACATGATTAATCCATTCGTTTTATTTGTTCCTGTTAGAAAAAAACCCCAGTAAAGTGAGTTGCAAATTCATCAAAATGGAAAAACGCAAAGCCATTATTGATCTCTGGTGCGCAGAAAAAATAGCCAATGTGGCATTGTTAATGCCTTAAAGGTCTTCAAAGTGGCAAGAGCTCTTTCAACCACGCAATCTAGAAGTTCAAGCAACTAAAATCATCATTGTGAACAGGGCGTTATCTCTAATGGTTGAATTTGATATAATGAGATACATGAAACGACTACTTTGAAGAGGTAAACAAATGAAAATCTTGCTAAGGAGTAACGATTAAAGGTTGTCAGTGCCCGAAAGTGAGGCCATTGTGTTTGAATATCCAGATTTAAATTATATGACCTCTTCTTTAATTTTTCATTTTATACAAAAATTGTTATAGTAAACAAACTACTATTAATTAAATAACACTCAAACTCTATTGAATGAAATAACTAATGTATAATATCTGAATCAATGAACTTTAAGTTTTCAACTTTGAAAATTTTATTTATTTAATCCATCCCATATTTATTGTTTTAGGTGCCAATGTTGGAGTCTAAATCCTACTAAAAACTAGTTCATGTTTTGTATCTTCAAAACTATTACAATTTCCACCCTTTTCTAACTTGTAAATATCCCGTTTATCCCAAATACTTTTGTATGGGCCCTTTAAGAAAATAAAGTCAGGGCTACACTGGTAATTTTTGTCCATCATATTTTGTATCTTTTTTTGAGTTGATAATGTTGGGTTTTGGTCTTAGAATTATTTATCAGTTTGATATCCTCAAACCTAGTAAGAATCCAGTAAGGACTTACTGGCTGCATGGAAATTCCGAGGAAATTTTTTTTTTTCAGGAAACTAACTTGCGACTAAAGACGCTACTCTGGGTGAACTCTTCCCTCAGTAACTCCCTTATGTCTTTTCAGGAACTTCCAGCTCCCTCGAGGACCTCTTAATTGACGTTAAAGTGTTGACCTCCATCAGAACTAAGACCACATCGATCTTGGGTGGTGTTCTTGGCCTCACTAATCTCTTTTTATCTCTGGAACTCGTGTATCCCTCCCTGCCTCAACATTTCTTTAACCTTTTACACGGTCTTGACGTTCACGCTGAACCTTTAGTCCATGTTCTTGTGCTTATTGCCTGCCTCTATCCTCTTTGCAATTTTTGTGCAAAGAGTCACTATCTTCGATCGCTTCAGCATACGGCTTGTAATTCTTATTTACACCAAGCTGGAGACAAAATTTGAAGGTGGTAAGATTTGAAATAAATTCACGAAAACTTCTGAAAAAATTTCACTCAAAACCGAGCTATAAGTCTGTAAAGTAACATGTGAGGCATATCCATGCACCTGGTACATTTATAACTCCAAACCCTTATTCTTATTCTCATTTTTTTCATGAGTACACGCGCTTGTTATTACTAAACACTTAGATGTTTTGTCTTCAAAAATTAAATAATAAGGATAATAGCTTTGAAAAATAAAAATAATACATGTTCAGATAATCAACTAGATTAAGCCACTCCCACTTTCTGTGACAAAGTTTGTATTAAAAAACAACGAAAGTCAAACATTCATATCATTTATATTTAATTGCTACAATTGTCAATCATTAGAGCTGTAGTTTATGCATTTATGATATTACAGAGAAGTTTTAATTTATTTAGACTTTTATTATCGAGGTCATATCTCTTGAATCATAAAATAAATTTTTTATTTAAATATATGTTGCAATAAAAAAAAAAGAGTATCTTGTTGAAATTAAAAGGAAACTTAAGAGCAATAATTAAATACTCATTTTATTTGCGTCGAAATAACTATAAGCCTCATGAAACATTGAATGATAACACAAAACCCCAATAATACTAGACCAACCATGTATAAGATACACTTTTAGAAAGATCGCCCACAATTATACAATACAAGGTGGTTGGGAAAAAAATTCCATTTTTAAAATTTAAAAAATAAGCACCCAAGAAATAGAAATTTTAATTAAGTTAAATAAAAGTTTAATATATATTAAGGTGTACCGTAATGACAATATTTGGGGATTGGATATTTCTGGATATTTTTATTTGCATTTTGTTCCTCTAAACTAGCAGTTCCCAAAGTGGGGGTAACAATACACAGATGCGGTGTCGCAGTATGCATTAAAAAAACAAAAAACTATTTAACTATTTTATATATTTTTCTGTTTTGTTTAAAATTCATATACACAAGCAAGAAAAAGTGTGGAAAAAAATGCATTTTTGTACTTATCATAAATTTTTATTGCTTTAACAATATTTTTTTCTACTTTAACCCGATGAAAATTATTATGAAAAAAATAGATTTATAAAATTTTTTTTAATTATTTGTCTATAAAAATCTAAGCTGTTTTGCCCAGGCTTATTGTCATATTTAATGTTTCTCTCTGACAAGTATGAGAGATTGGTAGTTAATTACTTCAGAATGGTTATCAATGTATCCTAAAGATGCAAGCCGTTCCTTCTGGACAAAGATTAATAGAAATGAAGTTTGTTTTTTAACAAAACAATTATCCAAAACATACGACCAAGCTCTCAAAAAACTTTTTAGAAAAGAAAGAAACATATCACATCTTATCTTTTATGCAATGGCCAGATCAATCTCCTGATTTGAACACAATAAAACTATTGTGGGACCACACAGACAAAAAAGTTTGGAAAAAGTGCCTCACAAGTAAGTGGAACATTTTGAAAAATGCTTGAAATGATGTCATACCCACCTATCTTGAAAAACTGACAACAAGAATGCCAAAAGCCTATAAAGCAGTTATGGGGGCAAAGATAGGATTTTTTGATTAAGCTACAATTTAAAAAAAACCAAAAACTTAATTTTGCTACAAATTAATGTTTATACCGATATTGAACCTTAATTTTTCTTCATTTTAATAGTCAATTACTGTTTTATCTGATGATAAAGTCATATCTAGTTTGAAAAATAAGAAAATTCCCTTTTTCCCCAAACTATTTACATAAACTGTCAATTTAACTCTTAAAAATACGACCTTTTTTTAGTATTCCTTCATTTCTAAGGTTAATTAGTTTTTATTTTTAAAATCTATAGGTTTGATATTTTTTATTTATTATGAATATTTAATTTTTTTTCCTCGATAAAACTAATTAGTTGACTTTGAGGAATAATTACCATTATAAAAAACGTTGTTTAAATCCTTGATATTTATAATTGAAGTTACATCCCGATTGAAGTTAGATGAACACGGAATAGTATGGTCGTACAATGATATCCCTCAAATCAGTTCGATCTCTTATATCTCATATTTTTGATATCCCTCAAATCAGTTCGATCTCTTATATCTCATATTTTTTATATCCCAAATTGTCTATCGTCTTGATTAGAGCCTGAGAGTAAAGGTAGTAGAAGTTAAACTTATAGAAAAATTTCTGGTCCATGAACTTGTTCGAATAGTGTGTGAACTTTATACCAATAAATTACCGCTATCTCACAAAATAACTAAGGACGATGGCCTCAAAAATTGACCTAACTCATTTTCAAGTGTCTTAAATTGAATAAATAATATATATCAACTTTAATATTTGTTTATTTATTATAAATTGGGATACTTGGAAAAATTATTTGTGGTTACGTTTAACACTTTAAATTTAATTACAAATTCAGAAAAATAAGCACACGTTTACCCCTCCCTGAAAGGTAGATTTAAATATTTTAATCCGATCCATCAAATACAATTAATTTAGAACAAAAAAAAATGCACCTTCAAAAAAGTAAAAAGTATCGCCATAAAATTTGTGGAGAAAGGTATCTCTGAGCGTGTTCTACTATCTTTACTATCAAGGTCTAAGTAAGACAATTCAAGATATCAAAAATAGGAGATATAAGAGATGGAACTGTCTTGGGAGATATCAGTGTAAGGTCATACTATTCACCTAATCTCAATTTATTCAATTATTAATATTATCCAGGATTGTAACAATGCCACGGAACCTTTCATCACATCAGTCATACCTCAAAGTTAACTGATCAGTTGTGTCTCTTCCCCACTTGACTTCTCAAAAAATCATGCCACACACAAAGTTGTAAACGCGTAGTAAAAGAAGTAACCATCGCTTCAGCTCAAATTTGTGGACAAGAGAGGCTGTATCTGAGCAAAGTTAAAATTCCATTTACGTTTCCCTAATAATAAAACAAAAACAAAACAAAAAATGAAGTAATTATTGATTCATAGTTTCTTTTTTGAAAGGTTACCCAAAGAAAAAGGAATTAAATATTCATAATATATGTAAAATATCAAAATTATGGAATGTAAAAATAAATAAGATGACTTCTTCTATGACCTCCATTGACCCAGCAAACCACCTGCTCTTCCTCCTGTTGTAAAACGGATCAACGTTAAAAAGCTTATTGTCAGAGAGAAGGGTAACTCTGCATCGGTGTGAAGTAAATCAACAATTCGTTGCCTTTGCTATTGTTACTCTGATATTTTTAGAACAACTGCCACACATCAACCTTTTTTGAAAGCTTGAAGACGGATTCCCCAACTTTAGAAAAATCGGCGAACATAGATAATTACTATTGTAAAAAAATAATGAAGGGGTCCTTAAAACGCCTGTGGGGGTCATTTATCTGTCTTACAGGACCCAAGTTTATACTGCAAACCCCGTTTTTTCTAGAACATAAGTGATATAAGGTACGGTTTCTCAACATGGGGCACATTTGCCTATATCAGGGGATGCAATTTAGGTTTTAGTAAAATGAATCAAAAATAAGTTTATTGTTTTTATTTTTCATAAGAAATTTTTAAAATTTGTTAAATATGAATTTCAAAAGTCATATTCTTTATATTGCTCAACTCTTAACCTTCAATCATGATAAAATATATGGAAAATATTCAATTGAATGAGTATGGAGCATAATCTAGTTTGTTACAGACTGGCATCTTGTCTTGCCTTGCCTAACCATCTTCAATTGTAACTTTCTACATTAGAAGATAATTAATTTCCTTTGAAACTTGCTAATATTGTTCCATATTTTCAAGCTATAAATTGTTTGAACAAAATTATACCAGATGCAGCAACTTGTGACTTTGGGTTAAAGCTAAAAGTAGTTTTCTTACTCTAGGCCAACATTCGTCTTTTCAAAAGACATACCGAGAATAACACATTATTTATGTTCAGCCAGCAAAGTGACATAATTTGTAGAATTTGATGAGAGAAATCTAGAGGGCGAGATGAATATGTACATTGAAAACATTAATAATTGAACACCAAGGACAATTTGAAAGAACAGGTCATATCTAAAAACAACTGAGTACCATGTTCAAACACAGTCTTAATTATTTTTTTTCGAATAGATAAACTTGCAAATCAAAAACAAAGTCATGGATGTCATTAAAAGGCTTAAAATATTTGTAATAAAGATTGATTTTAAATGATTTTTATTTTATTTTCATATCTAATAGATTTGGCTTGCCCCACGTTGCTCGGACATTAAGAAATTTTCATTTCGTTCGGAATTATTTTACTTCATATCAAAGAAAAAACTCTCGTGGAATGTTTTTATGTATCTTTGCACACTTTTTTAAAAGAATATAGAGTATTTTTATCCGGCGTTACCTGACATTCAGAAATTTAGTTTATATTTCTTAACTCCACAACTTCATTTAAAAGAAAAAAATGAAGAATTATTCTTGTTACATGTTTTTATGTAGGGCAGCTAAACTTAGACTTTTAATTAATGTTTATTTTCTCATTACTATGAGAAGGCTTATTGATTATTTTTTGATATTCTGTTTCGGCAGTCTTTCACATAGACAAACTATACTAATCATACAGTCATTTCATCATTATGAGCGAGTAACAAGCAAAAAGACAGCGCATCTAAGATCTCCAACATACTGGAGTTGATTTGATAAAGATGACAGACAATGTTAAGTGTTCTATGAGCCTTTTTTTAAGTTGGACATGATGAAATAAAATGGAGAAGACCTCTCCAGGATTTCAGGAAGTGGAGGGGATAATTTAAAGGGGAATACGTAGTTCTTGTTCTGTTAGTAGAAGAATATAAAGGAGTATCCCACTATGTCGATGAATCGCCTCCTCAACGACCTCTATGTGATTCCTAGGGCCATCAGGAGGGCTATAAAGCACAACTTGGGACTAGTTTCTTTCAAAAGGACCCTATACCACCTTCTGACAGAGGAAATGAGAGCCAAGAGTCTCGAGAGGTGCAAGAAAATCATCACATGGATCAAGCCAAATGGGTTAATTGTGAAAAAAATCTCGGAAATGAAGATTCTCACTCTTGATCAATTCCACAACTGCCGGAACAACCGCTGGATTTTGGAAACAAACGAAAAGTTCCAAGGCCTTTATCATACCCAAAATCTGGCCCAATCAATAGTCCTCGGTGTTATGGCCTCTTATGGAAAGAAGATGCCTCAGTTCTTTTTCAAGGGTGGACAGAAAATCGGCCAGGAGGCCTATTATAAGGTGCTTAGGTACTCCATCTTCCCATGTCTGAAGACCAGCTATCCTTAGGATAACTATTTGTGGACTCAGGATGGCACCCCCTCCCACAGGTCCCCCAAGTGTCAAAAGTTCTGTGCAGATAACTATGCACAGAATCTTGCCCCTTCCTCACCAGATTTGAAACAACTTGACTTTTCTATATGGCCACTTTGTAGAGGAAAACCAACAGGACCTCACACACAAAATGTGGACTCACTCAAGTCTTAGCTAAAACTTTGTCTATATGTTTTGTTAACATTATTTTTTTCCTTAATTGAAAAGATAACATTATTGATGTTTTGTTTTTTAATCCATCTCTCGAGTCCGCGTTTTACTGCCCTAACCTTTATCTTTGCCCACTTAAAAAAGAAAAAGAAGATATACTAGGTTTCTCCGGCCTTGGCCGCAAATTAATAAATTTAAACTTATTTGTTAACTCATAGGCTTGATATAAAAAAAAGTTATTATTATTCGTCCTGCATGTTTTTATTTATCTAGCAGATTTTTTTTTAAAAGAAGAAATTATAAGGTTTGGAGGAGAAAAATTTTCAAGCTGAGCTTGATCTTTCATATTATTGTCAAAAATCATCTTATGTTCTCTTTTTTTTTTCTTCTTCTCTAAACCTCATAATCTCCTTAAAAAAGTGTGCAAAGAAGACTAATAAAGTTTTTATCAGAATCATTTCTTGATCCTTAAAAACAGACATAAAAATTTCATCAAAATCCATGTATTGCTTTGTGCTTGATTGTTAGACTAACACAAACATAAACATTTGCATTTAACATATAGATAGCTAATTAATGTGTAGCTGTAAATACTGAAGGTATCGCTATTAATATTAAAAAATTTAATTTTGTTATTTTACTTGGCTTGTTTGGTTCAAAATTTAGAATTACAGAGTTATATACAAAAATGGTAAAAGTATACGGTATGATTAACGTTATAAGAGTTTCTTTGACGTGGTGGTTTTTGCAATTTTAGATATTAACTTAGTCTTATTTTATTGTCGTCCGTCTGCAGATGGGATAACTATAGATGGACCTTTGGATGGATCAGACCCAACTGTAGATAATAATATACATACTAAGAACGATAGTAAGAATAAACCATGTGTAATTTGGATTCGTATTCCTCAAAAATGAAAATAAAAGGGTGATATTTGTAAGAAATTCTATGATTTCCCTAAAAATACTTTTATACGCTAAGACCTTATATTTAAAATTAACCCTGAGAGCTAACTTTTATAACTTTGAATTTAATCCTTGTACAACAACTATATAAGATTGCCTATTTGCTTATAAAAGGCCTTCCATAATAAGAAATTTGCATCAGAATCGTCCATAAAGATGATAGTGATACAACTCTAATTCGTCTGTTATCTAACTAGGTTCTTTTGAATGATGATATACACACTAATCACTTTATAAAACCTGTTGACTGAAAATTAAATAAAGGGACATAAAAACTACTTCGTTCTTTTTTTCACATAATTCTGATCCGCTTCTCTCATGCAGACTAACATGGTTTCTACTTCTACAAAGAAAGGGGTGACTGGAATATTTCTGACTCCTAAACAATAACTTTCATCAGCTGTACTATGAAACAATATTCATATTTCTATAAAATTTTATAGAATGAAGTTTGTTTAAATGATGAAAATATGCAACTGACTCATTCAGGACAGAAAAAATTTGTAAGCATTCCATATGCTTAGAGTTCATTGAAATATATCAAGTGATTAAATAATATGAGACGAGACAATTGTTATATATGTAGTATTTAAAACAAATAAATGTTTATAAACATACTTTTCTTGATGAAGTTTCATAAACAAAAGTCATATAGATAGATAATTAGTTGACAGATCCCATTGAAAGAAATGCTTTCAAAGTATCTTTCATTCATCCTTATATTAGGTAGATTTTCTGGCTACAGGGTAAGATTATTTTGAGAGAGAGATTCATATAAGTATGGCTAACTCTACAGGATATATTTTCATCAATTGTAATGAAATATAGGGATGCCGTCCACCTAAAGGCTCAGGTGATCCTGCTTTAACGGAAGAAGATGGATGGTTACAAGAGTTTTCAAATTTAATGGAAGAAGACGAAGCGCTACCAGATTCTTCCAATTCAATGAGACAAGGTTCAGGATTACAAGGTCCTTCTAACCTAGTGGAAGAAGAAGCAGGGTTACCAGAGCCTTCTGGAGATTTTGGAGTTGAGTTAAGGAAGTAAGAGTTGTGCATTAAAATGATTATTTAGATTTTTACAGCTATATAATTAACTATCTCTTCTTCTAGGCACTTAAAATCATTCTGTGCGTAAGTATACATTTAATTACTAGTTATTTTGAATGAATGTTTAGGTAGAAATAAATACTATTTTTAATTTTAGAGAGAATAGGGATAAATGCTCGGATAATTTGTTTTGCAAAAAAATTTGTAAAAGCGATCAAGATACAAATCAAGAACCTCATGCTTCATACCGATCATATAAGCCTTCATATTATGACAGAAATATCAATAATAGTCCATATGATGAAAAAATGACGTGAGTTCTATTTTTTTTTTTTTTTTTTTTTTTTGCTGGAATTAACGTTTGATATCTATTTATTTATTTTCTATTGAAAAAAAAAGAGGTCAATGTAAAAAAATCAAATGGTAAGTAAATTTTATTCATTTTTCAAATAGAAAAAAATAATAATTTTCAAATTTGAAAAGTCCCTTAAGTAGATTAAGATGTTGGGTATCAATCATTGTCAGGATGATAACAAAATATTGAATACCCATGAATGGTGCATAATAATGAAACGTCCTTATTTTAGACCAATGTATCCACGTACACACAGAATATATTTTGAGTTGAATAAAGAATATAATATGTAAATAGTATGAGCCTCTTATTTCTAACTAAAACAACATGGTGCTGTTAAACGTGAGCAAATATACTTTTTTTTAGAGTGCAAATTGATTTATTCAGTTCAAGATCGTAATTATTACATTATCGAAAATTCAAACGAAAATAGAGGTACATTGTCAGAATAAATTAGAAATATGATCACAGTATTTTAAAAGTGAATAAAAACAATATTGCACATGTATCAACATAAAAACAGGTAGATATTTTTTTGAAGGTGTGTTTTTTCTTTCCTCTCTAGAGTCCTGGCTCACTCTTTTCCTTTTCTCCAATATATATGTAGTAAGCATATACTATAGATATGACGTAGTATTGATCAACTCCCTGTTGAAGTCACGACGCAGGAATCTTGTTCATTTATTTAATACAATAGTAACAAAGAAGAGGCATCTCGAATCTCTCTGGTATAGAGTATTCCCTGTTCTGTTGGTATGCTTTATACGAACTCAGCGAGAGCCGTCTTCCCTAAAAACGTCTAAAATGGAGATGGGCTTCCCAAAGAAGTTTATTCAGCCCCATAGGTAATTAGGAAATTCCAATACCTGTCCGCGTAGAGGACTAGCACAACTTTAATTAAAACTTCTTGTCGTTTAAAGTGGTTTTTATGACTGGGAAGAGATATTACCATCCACTTGTTCCATTACATTGGAGCCCCATTCGCTCTTGTAGCAACCCGGAGGTCAAAGCTACTCCATTGACCTTGAGGAGAGCATCATGGTCCAAGTCAACCTCAGTGAGCGTTTTTTCGTCTGTTCTCTATTCTAGGCAGAAATGGCATGCACTCTGCTCATTATGGTTTTTACATTTGTACTACTTCGAGTAAAAAAATCTCGAAATTCATGAATGATTTTTAATAAATGTACACTTCTTTAATCTTAATGCAAATAATTTTCTGGAGCTTTGTTAATTTTTTTCCAAGGCAGAAAGGGTTAGAGAATACTTTATATTATTCTCTATAAGCTCCGATTTGGATCTAATAGCTGTTCCTGTAACTTCATATGGTAGAATCTATTATAATTATTCTTTAATGGCAGTGCCGTTATCCTGGAGGTTTTTGTGTCTCTAAAGATTAGCCACCCCTTCCCTCTGTTCTGCCACACTAATACCCTTTTCACTAAATATATTTTTCGATAAACTCTATATTCTCATTAATACGTCACACGGAGATGAAAAGTTACTATCCAGTAGAGCCTTATATTCACCGTTCAAGTTTTGAATGGCTGGGACTATAATATTTAATTTCCTATGTGAGCAAAACTTGATCTTTTCTATTTTGAACTTGGCAAGGATTGGAGAGTGATATGAGACGGGAGAGTCTTAAAATAAACCAGGGGCTTACCAAGTTTGGGAGAAACAAAAATATTGTCCAGTCCACTCCTGATTGTCCCTTTCGAAGGGTTTTTCTTTGAGAAAGTCATTCCTAGGTTATTTAGCCGTTCAAAGATACTCGTATCTACAAGACAGAGCTTGCATATTATATTTTTGAGGCCCAGAAGGTTTGTAGAGTTTTATGAGCCACTATAGTTAATGAAGTCTCTGCCCTTATTTCTAGTGACATTGATATCCACAGAGACCCTTTTGTCAGTATTAATTAGCAGCGGAGTAAGACACTTTCATAGAAGCCAAATAACTCCTATGGAGAGGTGAGATGAATTTGAAACAGCCGCAGACAAAAAATAAGTGTGGGTTTGAGGAAAAAGGTGACGTATAGCCTTAGTATCCTTGCGACGATTGTCAAGATTAGCAAGCACATCCAGGAATCGAGTTATATTTAAATATTTAAAAAAACAAGAAGCCCTTCCTTAAGATCCAAATGAGTTGACGTTATATGTAAGTATTGAAGTCGCAATGAAAATGATTTTTATTGACTTTTTGTGATAACAATGTAATACCACATACCCCTCAGGTGTAGGTAGACCTTCGCTTCTGACAGGTCAATTTTTCAACATTTTTCTTTTCGTCTACCCCCGGATAGGTTAGAATTTGTTCTTGATTATTTTTATGGGATGTTTTTTCTAAATAGTTCTCCTTTGGGAATGAAAATACCCTCTTTGCGTTTTACTTAATTGTAGTTTCTTGGTAGGAACACCCGGTTTTTTCTTAAAATAATTTTTAATCTTCTCAGATTGAAATGTTATGAGGTGTAATGGTGTCAATCTTATTATCTGTACATGGTGATAGAGATAAAATTTGAGTTCCATACACGGGGACCTGTTGAATGTGTACCATTATTGATTTCACTAATACTCTTCTGTTCCTCTAAGATAGTAGCTTGTCAAATAGCACTTCCTTCCACATCACCTTCACTTCTCTCAGGCAGACCTAGCTCATTTGAAAAATATTTTTCGAGAACCATATAAAAGGTTCTTTTTTGAGGAAAACATTTGTAGTCCAACTTTGACAGAAATTACCGACGGCAATCTCTTTTTTGATTTTAAATAAAATTTTAATATTCCAGAACTTATTTGATTGAATGTTTTTGAAGAACTCCAACTCTTTCTCATTTTCTGGGGTTAGGGAGTATACAATCTCTTCAACCTTGCTGTTAATCTCACTAAACTCTGTGATAACTTCCCTTAGAGACGCCGCCTGTTTCAGAGCCATTTTTAACTTTTACTTCCACCGGACTTTGCGCTATTCTAAGATTTTCCAATCCTGTTATGTTCAGGAAAATCATCTCATCGATTTCTAGCCATCCTTATATATTCTCGAATCTATTTATTACGTTGTTGGGTTTTTAAAAAGAGAGTATTACAAATCCAGCTTCCCTTTTGCAGATGCTAATCCGCCTTATCTCTCCATGTTTAAGCAACAGTAATTCGAAAACTTTCTTAAAATATTTCACATTTGGGTAAAAACCTTATAACTTTTAATTTTCTTTGTCTGACCGGTCAATGCATACTTTATTTCACATTAGGTCAATCTGAATTTTTTGCGTCTTCTGATCATTTTTGAATAAGTAATATCTTTACTTGTAATTGCATTTGGTTCATGAATGTTCTTTCACATTCATTTACATATGGCTCGTGAATATTTTTTTATTCACCTTCTACATATTGTTCGTTGGGCAATTTTCCTAAATCAAATCATGCTGATTTTCCTCTTAAAAAGTGACTCAGCCTTGTTCAGAATAATATCCTCTTGTATTTTTTACATCACTAACTACGTAACTCCTAAATTAATAATTTGGATTGAGGATGACAGATCTGTACTGAATCTACGGTCTTAACAAAGTACCATTAAATATCAAAAGTAAGATCTCGTGAAGGATGCCCTATACTCCACATACACTTTAAATTCCCTTAGAAAATATCAAATTTATTCTTCTTCACAGAGAGAGAAATAAATAAGAATTTCACCGTGACAATACATAAATTGTTGGGGGAATATACTTTAATCAATTGGAAACGGCGTTATTTCGCTATTATCACAAATATATATTACTGATTTTTTTACCTGTTTTCAGTTTCCACTTATCCGTGTTCTGAACGTTGATAGTTAAATAATTCGAATTAGCTTTTAGGGTGCTGTTAACTATTAACAAAAATGATTAAATTTTTAAAATTCCAATATCAAGACGAATAGGATAAATACTCATAATCTATTCATAGGAAGATATATAAATTATACATACTGTTGTTTTGTCCTTATTTAGGACCGAAGACTCCAGTCATGCCTAGTTCAGTCTCGTTCCTGTTCAGTTTAACCAAGTGATTTTGGGTCTTTTTTGAGTCATTTTTGAAGTAAAAGTTGCGAGATACAATACAATTAACGACGTGTGGAAAATTTAGATCAACTAGGGTTACTCATTTCACTGGCTAAAATCCACATTAGTTATTGTTATTTAAGACATAAAAAACGAAAATGATTTTTAAAATTTAGAAGTTTTGGCATTTAAAGCCTTTTTTTAGATCACATTTGTAGATTTTAATTTCGATTAAGAACCATATTTTAATATGAAATAACTATATAGATAAAAATTTAAGTAAAACAAAACTGATTAAAAAAAATCCAACATTCAAAACATAAAACATTTCTTAAGTTATCTTGAATGGAGTTCTTACAAAATGGGTCGAATCATACACAAATCCTGTCAAATGAAGGGTCTAATTTCGAAGCTAATATTTTTGCATAGTTTTTTCAATTGTTTTATATTATAAAACTAAAGAACTAAGGGGAAAAAATCAAAAAGATAAACTCAATATCATCACATTAAATAAAGTAGGGGGTACCGAAGAAAGTTGAAACACGTCTTACTAAATTAATTGGAGATACTTCAAATTAGACAGATCAAATTTTTACAAAACAGACATACATCTATGTACAAATAGTCAAACGAGTTCAACTACATTTATGATTTGTACTTTTGGTGTAATCTCCATTTGAATGTAAATGTATCAGTCCACCCTACAATCAAGTCATTGAATTGACTTTAAGCTTTTGTCGGCACCTTCTATCGTTGTCTTAGAGATTTTTTTTTTTTTCATATTTAGGTAGCTGAGATCAAATAGAAAAAAGGGTATGAATTTCAAATTTTTGAGAAAAAAAAATTATCTTATATATCTTGGGACACCCTAATATATATCTACTAGAGTAGGTTTTCCCCTCATTGCCCGGACATTAAAAAATTAAAATGTAATTCTGAATTTTTCTGGTTCATATGAAAGAAAAAATGGAAAATTATTATCCCTCCATGTTGTTAATTGTTTTTTAAAGAGAATAGAGTAGGTCTACTTCCCGGACATTCAGAAATTAAAACTTATTTCTTAACTTATCTGCTTTATATCAAAGAAAAAATAAAGAATTAGTCTCGCTGATTGTATTTATTTAACTTTGCACACTTTTTTAAAGAAGATTTTAAGGCTTGGAGAAGAAATAAATTCAGGTGGAACTGTCGCTTAGCCATCTTTTTTGTTAAAAAAATTCAACAAAATCTAGTCATTCTTTCCACGTTATTACCATACAAACACACCCGCATACATGCAGACCTACACTTGTATTTAATATATGCAAAGATAAATATAATCGAGGTTAATAGAAATGATGGTCTAACCTTGTATTTCTATTATCCATCCATATGATAGAATTTTAAGAAGCGTCGTCATTCAGTACAGTTATGGATCAGTTTACAAATAATTCACATCAGACATAAATAATATCAGGGTTCTGGGTTGATTCCTAACTTCATATTATATTTTTATTAGTATCAAAAATTATATTATATGATGCACTTGTATACTTTTATCAATATATATATTTTACTGTACATATGTATGGGATAAAAAAAGAGTCTGGGAACGTAAAATATTCTTCTGGTTTTCAAATTTCACTATTGAAAATATTATATTGATTTGTTAGACAAAATGTATTACGACGATTAATATATAATTAATCATTTATAAAGCATAAATAGTAGAAACTTTAAACTGAGTGACTCTTCATTTAAAGTGTATTCAACATTTAATTTCATGAATGACATATAATTAAATAAATCTTATAATTATATTTTGAAATTTTTCAATGGAGGATTTCTCAGGAAATTCTTATAGGTGGTGTATCAAACCCCAGGAAAACAAGTTCCACTCATAACCTTCACAACTCCAATGGAACGATGCATTTATCTTCCTTCCAGCTGTTTTTATGTGCAGGAGGTGATCTGTAGGGACTGAAACCTCTCCAAATTAAGGACTTTTTGCATCTTATCAGAATTTTTTTTTCGTCATTTGGGCAAATTATTCAGCAAACTAAAAAATTGAGTATTTGATTTTTTTCTTCAAAAATTTGATATTTGAAATCTCATTTTTTAATGTATCTCCAATAAATTATAAATAATTATACTTTAATAAATTTAAAACAGCATTATTTCGCTTTCACCAGATTATATGACTGATTTTTTAACCTGTTTTCCTTTTCCACTTATCCGTGTTCTAAACGTTGATGATGGGTGGATATTTCGAACTAGCTTTTATTAAGCTGTTAATTATTTACAATAATTGTTGAATTTTTAAAATTACATAGTCAGGAAAAATAAAATAACTACTACTGACAAGTGATTTTGAGTCTTTTTTGAAGTAAAAATATCACTTTAAACTTCTTTTTTAATTAATTTTTTGTGAACAGCTATGTATTTATAAAATTTTGTTTACAAAAATTAATTTTTTAAATTAAAAAAACCAAGCGCCTTCCCCAAAATATAATTCTGCAGACCCCTTGATGAGTTGTATATTGTTTTATTTAAAGCAAGAAGTACTACGAATTTATAAAGCAAAAAAACGCCATTATTTTGAATTCGTATAAATTTATATCAGGACGATATCAATTCCATATATAAATTTTCATTTCGTAAAATTGTTTTCTTCATTATAATTGTATCTACTTTGTATGGGATATAAAACAAAGGTAGTCTGTGTGTTTATATCTTTGATTTTCTTTTAGTAACGAGCGTGTGTATCTGAGCGCGTCATATTAAAAAAGAAAAGAGGAGTATATATATAAAATAATGATTTGACTCTTGGTAATATTTTTCCAACGAGCGTGTGTAGTAAAAAATCAGTGCGTCATATATACATGAATTACAACATTTACATTTTAAACAACTTATATTAATGTAAATTACGATCTAAGAGAATAAATTAATTATTTAAAGAAAAAATACAGTTTTATAAGAAAAATTTTAAGTAATTAATGTTCATCGAAATTTTTTGATAAATTTTGCAATATTATATCCACAAATCCAGATTTTATAAATATTATCTTCTGTTAATTTTTACCTTTGATTAGTGTTGGTAGTTTAAAGATACTAAAAGACGTCCATTTTAGTAGGTGAAGCAAATATGTAGCTCGCAAGATCTATAGAAATGAAGGTATCTCATCATCACTAACACTGATTGTAATTCCAACATTTTACACAAACGGAAGAGCTGGATTTCCCAATTTGGTTCTAAAGTATTTATTCTTTGTTGTAAGATTCAAGGGGGATTATTCAACAGTCAATTTTAGGCTGTTCTCAGAATCCAACTTCTGCTCATATCAGATAATGTAGTCATATACCAGATTGCATCATAAGCATATTATTACCACCAAAAAGAGAGTTTTTGCAGGCGAATTTTTCCTAGAAAAAAATCATCACAGAATCATCTAAAGCTGTTGTTTAATCTAATTAGAATCCAAAATTTTATACTTGTTTAGAAAAATGATTAATTTTTACATAAAAAAGGATAAATGAGCCATTTTTCCCAAATATCCAATTTAGCAATTTTTGAGCGATCGGTCACAAATGCTGAGTCTACAAATGAGATTTAATTGTTTATATAAAGGATAATAATTATATATAATATGCTGTTTCTCTGCTTTTTTTCTTCCCATAGCTCCTTATGCACTTAATAAAACAAAAACTGAAGGAAAATAATTATCATTAATCCAAAAAATGGAGATCCTTAAGCGTTTGACATAAAACAACTCTAAATTTTTAAATTCTATATTTAAAAAGTCATTTATGCGAGACGTTTTAATGTAACTATTCATTTATTTGCATTTCCAGAGTGATTCACAAAAATGTATTTACATAGTAAAAATATTTGGGTTATATTGAAAAAAATACAAAAGTAATCATATTTCATTTGTTTGATGTCGAAAATATAAAAAATCAAAATCGAGCTACAACTGAAATCTAAATAAACTGACTAAATATTGTTTATAAAATATTGTATCGAAGAAGTAATGCTACGAAAAAAAATCCCATAAATTTCAGTGTCAATACGTTATTTTAATGATATACATTGAAATACTTGTCCAATTAAGATTTTCTCTAAAACAATGATTATCTAGTTTTGAATTTTATCAACTAAATATTCGTTAAAATCATTTATATTGTTAGATGTCTTATATCAATTTGAAATTTATATTGTGAAAGTTATAATTACATCTATGGACAAGTAAGATTTAGTTTTATACAAATGAAAAATGATGAAAAAAGTTGTTTTATTTAAATTTTTTTCCTAAAGTCACAAGCAAAAAATAAATTATGTAGCAACTTACGCTGCATATCTTGACCTTATCTTATCATGATTTGAAAATAACACATATTTTAGAAAAAGATAACTCAAAGCAATTAAAGATTCGGAATTTTTATATTTGGTTCGTCAATATAAAAACAATCTTGAACAAAAATTACGAATAGCTATATTTTTTTTTGTCAAAATAGCGATCAGCGATAAACGCTTCATTTGAGAAAAACTTCTTACATATAAGCATTTTTTTTAGGCCTGTAAACAGCCAAAATTTGTTGAAAAGTTTATTGAGCCCTAGTCTCCTTTTTTATTGCCTGAAGTATTCTTGAAAATAAAAATATCGGACTTAATATACAACGTAGCCAAAGGATCAATACCCTTTGATCATTATTGAAGGAAGACTAATGAGACTAGTATATTTCCAAACAAAGTTCAAATGGAACCAATGGTTATTTTCAGAAATCCATTCTCTAATCTACGAGACAAATGGTTCAGATACAGATTAGTGACGTCTTCCATTTTTACAAACAATTCTCGAATCCAAGCAGAAGGTAGATAATTCCACTTTTAATACGAAGTTAGAGACATGTGGTAAGATAGTACCACTAATAAGAATGGTTGAAGGTTTTCTCTTAGAAAATCATAAAGACACTCTTGAACCTTCAGATTGTCTAGTATCAACTTCGTATTTGCTCAAATACACCTTTCAAATCGAATCTATTATTAAGGGGAAACAGAGAGTCATACACAGGATAAATTAAAAGCAAACATATTCGGGATGGGCTTGAGAGTCTGGTTTTGAGAAGAATAAAGTAATTCTACTGCTTCTCAAATGATGGAACGACGTTTCAACATTTGTAAACAAAGGACTTACCAAACCTTCTGGTCTAAACAAATAAGAAAAATATGGTGTTAGTCCCCTCGATATATTTCTACTTTAATGGACGAATGTTGTGATTATATTTTAATATTTTATAAAAAGATAATTTTTTTTTTCTACCTAATATTTAATTATTCAAGAGTAGGTTTAGCTGGCGTTACCGGGACATTAATTATTTAAAATTAATTAATACTGTTTTGCTTAAAGTAAAACAAAAAATGAAGACCGTTAAATTTTAAGAACTATTCTCATGTCAGTCTTATAAGTATAATAATATATTGTCACTCTTGTTTCAAACGATGCGGAAGTAATGGCTTTATTCAGACACCGAACTCATAATCTCGTAGCTGCTTCCTTGAGCATCATAGAAACCTCCTAATATCCCAAAATACAGCCCAGTTTACAAGTTGTACAGGTGAAGTACTCGCCAAAATACAGTCTAAACTCTACCGCTGCCGAGTTTCTAAGTACCAAGGAACTCTTCTAATATGGTCTAATGCGCCCCAGCCCACGGGTGCTGCAAGTGAACTGCTAGTTTCGAGATACGTTAAATTATTCCTCCACATGAAGAAATCCTCCTAATATATATATTTTTTTAAACCGGCACTCAGGTTGTAATGGTGAAGTATTAAGGCTCAGGGCAGTTTAATCTGCACCCCCGCAACATTTATAAGCACCAAGAATTCGATTCTAATATACTAGAATACAACCTCGTCCTCTGGTTGTGAATATGAGCTGCTGGTCCCTAAAGTAGGTTAAATTCCTCCAACGCCACCTCCTTGAGTATGATAGAACCCTTTTCATATCCAAAATACACCCTGGCCCTCAGGTTGTACAGCTCAAGTCAAGAAAATCAATTTTTGGGTGTGGCCGTGATTGAAGGACAAACACACCACCCACTGAAATATTCACATTTAATTAATAGATTGATTTGAATAGGAGAAAATCCAACCTCATCTTTTTACTTCAATCTACATTGAGACAATATTCCATAGATTTATAAATTTTAGTCTATCATACGCTTGTATTCAAATTTATGGGGTGAGCTACCATACCCAAACAATATTGCTATAAATTCAAACCTTTGTTTAATTTAAGGGACTTACATTGATCCTGATATTACAGCTGAAGTTTATTTTTATTTTTATTATTTTATTGTAGTAATCAATTTTGGCTGCTTCAAGTACAAACCATTGAAAACGTATCCAAAGGATAATAAAGAATAATTTGTTTATAAAAATTGACGATGAATGCAATCTGCCCCTAATTTGAGAAAAATCATAATATCTTGCTTTTGTGTATTTCCTATTAATATGCTAATTATAAAATTACCGGACCGTGCAGAATTATTTACCGATTTTTGTTCAGAGCATATCGTGGACAATAATGACATTTCGAATGACTTGAGAAACAATTTATTCATACATTTTTAGAAATAGTAAAATAGTTTGTGATCAAATTTAATCAATGTAGCCCCCATTTGACTCAATGACACTGGTCAGGCGACGTCTGAAGCTGCCACAGACTTGCTGGATGTAATCGGCGTCCATGAAGGCCCAGGCCTTGTTGACAGCAGCCTTTAAGGCATTTATATTCTTGTGTCGTTTTTTGCAGGCCTTGGTCTCCACGTGCGCCTAGATAGAGAAGTCTATTGGGTTCAGATCTGGGCTCTGAGGGGGCCAGTAGTCCTGGGTATATAGTTGATATTTCTTCTTCTCAAATAATCACTAAAAGGACCCATATTGCGTGTTTTGAAATACCTTTAAATTTCCGAGGTAGAAACTGACGAGGTTTTCATCCTGAAAGACACCAAGGGCCTTTGAACATCCTAAAAATGACTAAACCATGATTTAAAAGATTTTATCAAATAGTTAGGTTGACCAATCAATATCCACGGCAATTAGACGGGAACGGTTTGCACTTCCAGAAAATGAAAGGCTTCCTATATGGACAGTTCCCAACCAAGAGACAGTCCAAATTTCCGAGTAACATCAATGCACCTTCTACATAGGTGTTCCACGCGTTTGGAGTAACAAGTGATATTTTCTATAATAAATAAAATTAAAATTTGCACTAGGGTTATCTATAAAAAATAATTATCTCTCTTTCATGAAGTCAACTCTATTAAAAGTTGGATTAAAAGTATGTTTCACAACCTCCATAATTAATTCTTAAATTAAACATCATCCCAATAAAATGAATATGCAGGCAATAAATTACACATTTGTAAAGAAACTAGAGCAAAATAGGCTTAAGACAACATAACACATAGGATGAAAAGTTCTGGGCTTCACACACATATATGGCAATACTTTTTCATGTGATTTTCAGTTAACACCAGCCTTCAAAAGACAGCATACCAATTTTCTTGACAAGTGGTTCTATATTTTTGGAGTTATCCTACTAATTGTGACACTACTTTTGATATTTCCAAAACAATGGATCAAAAACAACTTTAATTTATAATTTTACACTGCTTCTTGATGAGAAGAAATACCGTTCGAGTTAAGCAACGGCTTGGAAAGTTTAATGGGGACTCTACTCCATAAAGTTAAAAATAATAAAAATTAGAATAGATTAAAAAAGGCCAATCTTGAACAAAAAATAACGTATATCCTTTATTAGGCCCAGGATATTTCTGCCCAAATGTGAAAAATGAGCTGAATGTATAAGCTATGTTTAATCTATACATAATATTGGAATTTACTTAAATTCAATCACAGTCGATAAGAAAGTAAGAGTGTCATTCCCATCAATTATCTCCTAAATATCCAGCGATTTAATAATATGAGACAAGACAATTGTTATATATGTAGTATATAAAACAAAGAAAATGTTTATAAACATCCTTTTCATCATAAAGTTCCTTAAACAAAAGTGATATAGATAGAGAATTAGTTGACAGATCCAATTGAAAGAAATGCTTTCAAAGTCTCTTTCGTTCATCCTTATATTAGGTAGTATTTCTGGCTACGAGGTAAGATAGCCTTGAGAGAGAGATTCATGTATATATAAGTAACTCTACAGGATATATTTTCATCAATTGTAATTAAATCTAGGCCTGTCGTCCACCTAAACGCCCAGGTGATCCCCGTTTAACGGAAGAAGATGGATGGTTGGAAGAGTTTGCAAATTTAATGGAAGAAGACGAAGCGCTCTCAGATTCTTCTAATTCAATGAGACAAGGTGAAGGATTACAAGGGCCTTCTAACTTAATGGGAGAAGACGCAGAGTTCCAAGGGCCTTCTAGGGATTTGGAAATTGAGTTAAAAAAGTAAGAGTTGAGCATTAAAATATTTACCTAGATTTCTTTCATAACTAGAGGGTGATGCATAAGTTTGGGAAGATATGTTTTACTTTATGAATACAATATAATTTTTTTAATTAGCATAAACTTATGTGAAAATGACTCAACTGTAATATAGATAAATATTGGGTAGAGGCAGCACGGACAAACTTATTACAGTTGAGGCTGTCATCAATTCTCTAAATGTCCTTGTTTTAGACAAGACCATAGACAGCATCCCTTAGGAGCACTGCATTAGTATACACTGTATCAGTTAGCCCGTACGTCATACTTTCTCTTTCTATCTCGAAATTGAAGGCAGCGACAGCGGAAAGTTGAAATTCAAATATCGCAACCTATAAATATTAAAGAAATAACTTCTTTTCACAACGAAGAATACAAGAATACCATTGGATTAGGAGAAGAAGGATCTCGAGTTTTTAGAGATATTTTGACAATTAGCACTTTGGAGGATGATGAAAGTAGATGGAAGGTCTCATTATGTGGAGAAGGTTATGAGTTTTTCTGTTTTGGAGTATACGGGGGAGGGGAGGGACTTGTAGACAATCCATACACTGAGGAGACATGCCGGAGGATATCACATCGTAGTACTTTAAATAATGAGATGTGATCTCCTCTAGTCTCATCCTCACTCCACGAATCGACTCGTAATCCCTTCCTCCTACTCAAATGAAGCAATTATTTTTACTTCGCTTCATTTATCAAAGTTATTTCTTTATTATTGAAAGATTTGATGATTGAATTTCATCTTTACGTTGTCGCTATCTCCAATTTTGAGATAGAAAAAGAAAGTATGACGTACGAGCAAACTAATATAGTGTACCTTTGCATTATTGAAAAGTACCAGAAGCCACCCAGTGTCATGGTCGAGCCTGGTATTATGTCAGGCGGGAAGAAAATTCCACTTAAATTCATTGAGAAGAGTGTGAAAATCAATCAACAAATCTACATTGCCATGTTGGTCGACATGGTCATTTCCCGAGTTCATGAAAAATATGATGATGCCCCTAACATCTTTAGCCAACATGGGGTACCCTCTCTCACTGCAAAAAGTGTGCAGGGACTAGTGGAAAGCTAATTTTAAGGGCTTGTGGGAAAACAATATGCGTCTTTCTCGCAGCTCTGACCTGAATCCCATGGGGTTTTCTAGGTAATCCATCTTTAAGGTCAGGTCTTTCACCAAGCACCACTCCATCAAAGACACTCTGAAGCAAGAATGGTACAATATCTCTGAAAAAAATGTCCGTACTGCCTCCACCCATGTGCCTCTTTGTCTTCCCCATATATTCCGGTAAATAGTGACTATTTCGAACTAAAGTTTTTTTTAATTTATTTGTATTACAATTTGATCATTTTCACGAAAGGTTATGCTAATTTATTAATTTATATTGGATATATTAACTATAACATATATTCACGAACTTATTCCTGTCTGTGTATGTGAATATACTATATATATTTTTGGTTCTTATAGGCGTATAGAATTATATTGCTCGTGAGTATAAAACTTATTACTTATTACTCAGAATATATGTTTAGCAATAAATGTTGATTTTTTTTTTTAATATAAGTGAGAATATTGAGAACTGCTCAGATAATTGGTTTTGCAAAAAAGTTTGTAGAAAGAAAGAGGATAAAAATGAAGAACCTCATGCTTCATACCGATCATCCACTGACTGGGATTACAGAGATATTTTTAATAGTCCACACGATGAAAAAATAACGTGAGTTACATTTCCTTTTCTTTTTGCTGGAATTAACCCTTTATGGGTCATAGGGTCTCTTATAAATTATAATGCTAATTTTATTTTGTTTTTCTTATTATTTTAATTTAATTAACTACTTTGTCTCTGGTTCGCATTCATTACAAAGTGAGATTTGATTAGAGTCTACATTGAAATTTTGGAGCATTATTCCATCATTTATCCAACAGAAAACAAGCTTTTAATGTGTTTTATAGTAACACACAATACATATTTTGATTTAAAAAAATCTAAAGAAACATCCATTTTAACCAAAAATAACAAAAACGCCGTATAAATATCATTTATTTATATATTTAGGCGAAATATAATTTCAGCAAAAGGGTTTTCAAGCAAATGTCTTTAGGCAATATAGCTTAATGCAAAATTAGTTGCCCAAAAAAAAGAAGTATAATGGCTTGTTTCAATTAAAAAATGAGCAATTTTGCTTGATTGGAAGATAATACATAGAATAATTAAACTAAAGGGAGACCGATTCATCTTTTTATTTTTATTTCTCGTAGAAAAAAAAAACAAGCTCCATGTTCTGAAATAAAACAGTAAGTCAATTTTGTTACAAATTAAAATAATCCTAAGTTCCATTTTTAAAAGCCCCTCAGCCAAAAAAAGATGTATGGTACAATTTCAGTCAAAGAGGACAATGTATGCTCGATCAAAAATGTACTATTAAATTTAATGATGTGCCGCGAGTTGAATTGCGCTTTTGGAGTATTTTTGAGTTTCAAAAAAAAAAAATCACTTGAGAAATTAGGAGCAATGGTTATAACTCGCCTGAACATCCGTCCCTCGCCCAAACACTTCCTGTGTTCAATACTTGTCAGTCAAAAATCATCTTTTCAAAAGAATAATTGGAAACCAGCCATTTTTTTTTCTTTCTAATTTACAGTGTAACTTAAAACTTAGCATAACTCATTTGAATCGAGGTCATATACTTAATTCAACAATTTATATAATCGACACGTCAGCATTTTAATGTAGTCAGGTTATAAACAATATATTTTTCGTGCCACTGATTGCTATGAAAGGACTGAAAACTGCAGTCTTGTACATCTCAGTCTTGGTTCGGTTTAGTTTATGAAGTTCCTTCCTTAATGACATCACTCAACTGCATGTCCTTCTTTTTTTAAATTAGTTCTAATACTGACAGTTTGAGGGACTGGCGGTCTTAAGGACCTGTCTAAAGGGCTAATAGGAGCGGTACTAAGCCTGGGCTGAATCGAATAAATTGACACAACAATTACTATTAATGATTTTAGATAAATGACAATTTTAAACGGTTAACATTTATTTTTTATATTTTCACTCATAAAGAAAAGAAAAATTCATTGTAAAAGTTTGCCCGCCAGTCATATTTTCTCTTTCTATCTCAAAATTGGGGACAACGCTAGCAGGATAGTTGAAATTCAATTATCGCAACCTTTTAACAATAAGGAAAATACTTTGCAAAACGAAGATTATATTATTGGAGTAGGACTCATTCGATGACAACTGATATTTCCATGTAGGATTAGATAATCATAGAAATGTGTACGTTGTAGTTTCTTTTTATATATGTTAACAGTGAATTTATGTTTGAAGAGTTAATGGATTCAATTACATATAAGTTATTATCTATAATACCGGATACGTTTATCCTGTAATTATACTATGATGGCTCATGGCAGATACAAGAAAAAGTCGTAATATTATATTGATTGAGATGTCATCTCCTCCCGCCTCATCCCTCATTCCATAGACCCACGCTGAGTCCCCTCTCCTCAAATAAGAATACTTCATAATAGACAAAAATCATAACCACCTCCACATAATGAGACCTTCCATTTACTTTCATGGTCCTCCGATTACTCGAAAAAGTCGAGGTCCCCCTCTCCCAATAATATAATCTTCGTTTTGACCCGTTATCTTCTTATTATGAAGGGTTTGAAATAATTAAATTTCAACTATCAGCTGTTGCTGTCTCTAATTTATAGATAGAAAGGGAAAATTATGACTTGTCAGAAAACTTATACTATGTACTTGTTAATAAATTAATTTAATTTCCCAAGTTTGGACGAGTACCGAGTAAATATTGGTATTTACTCGGTACACGAGTCAAGTTTTCGATGTCATTTTTTGTTTACTTTATACAACTCGAGCCCAGATTGATGAAATTTGCTCGTGGCATATCAACTGACCAAAATGAAAAGCACAATTATAATGTTAATTGTCTTTATATATTTTGTTAGTCCCGCATTGCCAATTACGAATAAAGCAATAGAATGGATACCGTAAGTGTTTACTTAAAAATGACGACTGAAATGACGCATCAAATCTCTTTTATTGCAGCAATTTATTCAAATTAATAGTGAAAATTATAATATTGTAAGATCATTTTGAGTAAATAGCTTAGCATTAAGTATCAATAAATAAATTTTGTACTTCTTACAAATAGAATCGCAAAAGCAATTAAACCAAAGGTCAATAAGTATCGGAGGTAAGTGGCTATTTTGAATGAAAATAGGTATTATTTTATGTATGGTAGTACCTGAATGATATATTGATGAGTCGATTGAATGGATCGACAATAATTCCTTTGATTATAATTCAGAAAGTATATTTTTTTTGTAATACAAACACAAATTAATCGCTTTATTTAGTTGTCAGCTGAGTATATTTCTGCTTTTTTTTCTTGTAAATAGTGTCGATTGGTTGATTTAGCTCCTTTTAAGGAGTAAACAATACCCATTCATTATGGAATAAAAATTGTATAGTTGCAAAGATTTGGCTAATGCTTTGGCTTTTTTTTTTTTTTTTTTCAGTGGAAAGATAACTTGTTTCAATAAGCTAATGACGTGTTAAAGTTTGTAGCAAAATCATGAAATTTTAACTTTGTCAACTATTTCCTTTGTAATGCATTCTTTTACATGTAAATATATTAGCAAATCATTATTTTATAGAGGGTATATCGACAAAATCTGCCCCTATTGGTTTATTTACCTTAAATAATAAAAATGAAGTTGTCATTTTTATTAATAATAATTTATACTGAACGACCACTACAATCATTCCAAGGACGTCTATAGAATTCAATATGGATTTTTTTTTTTGGTGGGGAGGAGGGGCTTGATTTTTAGAATTTCTTGGAAAAAAGATCTAAAAGTTGAAGTTTTATGGAAAAAAAATTCAAAAAGCCATAACTATTTTCAAAAAATTAAATTTGTGAAAAAAATATGAATGATTATGTAAATATTTACTAAACTTTTTGAAATTCTTTAAAAATATTAGCTTTTTCAATAAAAAGCAAAAACTTCTTAATTTCTGAGGTATCCAGCCCACCCTGCGTACGCGTATTTTATAATATTGACTCCATTCTGGTATTTTGACTACTAAGAAAAAAAAAAAACATAACGCAATTTGGTCATCAAAATTGACAGAAAATACGGATCAATCCTGTACATACACAAAATACTGAAACTATAGCTTATATTCATTATTTTGTGAGAAAAAATATATCAATGATTTTACTTAACTAAAAAGAAGCAGCAAATCACTGAATAAGACTATATAATTCCTATAATTAAGCTATGAAAGACACTATTTTATTTATCATACTTTCATTTTAGATCTATTTTAAAAGAATAAGCATAAAATGTATCAAAACAAAAGCTGTGCACCAAAGCTAAGCATGGTCTATTAAACAAAGAAAACTATTATTTTATAAAATTTATATTAATTAATCATTGTCGACTACAGTGTGGGTACCATAAACTTGCAGTATTATGACTAAGTTACGAAAAACGTCATTTTTATGAAATAAAGCAAATAAAGCTCACAACCAATTTGAGATATGTTTAAATACTATATTTTGCTATATGATTGATTCAATATGCCCTTCTTCACTAGCAAAACAGTCTGTATACACTGAAGAAGCAATTGACAGCTATTGACGATAAAAGAGCCGTCCATGGCGTACCAAATTGCTATGATGCCAGCTCTGAGAAAATTCAAATTTGTTATGAGAGGTGCGGTCGTCATTCCTCTCATAAGCACCCTAAACTGTAAAATATATATGGGGAGTTGAGGAAGATCAGGGCTGTAGGAGGAATCAAGGCCAGAAGTCAGCCATATTCTTACTCCAGAATTTTTTGTTCTTCTTGCCAGTATGGGGTTGTAATGTACTTCTTGATGTTCCAATTAGTCTGGATGGAAATACCGGCAATCTCTAAGGTCTTCTCGGCACTGACACCGACTTTACAATTAGAGACATAGGATGGAAACAAAACGTTTATATTTGTTTCAGCCGTCCTATGGCTGTGTAAGGACCCCTCGTAATTACCAATAATTAATTAAGTCCCCAAGCAAGTTTTGGGTACTCAATCTGTAATAACTCTAAGCAACGGCAGAGCTCCCGCTGGCATCTAGATTTATAAAAGAACTTAGACACGTAAACAAGGAAGATCATAAATTTTTTGGGGAGCAACTTATATTTTGCTCAAATATGTGTATTAACATAAAAACTTCCTTCTTTTTTTTTAATACTTTTTTTCAATAATAAATGTTTCATTGAATGAAGTTTTTTTGAATATTTGGTTTCACTTTAAAAAAAATGATTAGTGGAATTTCAAAAATTAATATCAGTCGAGTTCTATTACACATACATAATGTACACTCTACCTTATGTGTTTCAAGTATTGAAAAAATGAGCGATGTAATGGAGAACTCTGACCCTCCTGGACCAAGGTAATTGAAAGAAAAAAAATTATACCCTGGAAACAATATATTTTGACTTTTTTAGAAACTTAATTATTTGTTTCGTTTTTTTTTTCAGTGAAGAGCTTCTCTCCAGTGAATGCAAGTAAGATATGGATCCATGTCAGGGCCGGTTTTAGAAGGGGAGTAATTTTCCCAGTCTCTGTTCTTGATTGGGCTCCTACCCTCAAAAAAAGTTTATTTTGAGAAACAGTAAGAAAATTATTTTTATGGAAAAAAAATTGTCACAATTTATAATAATAATCGCCATAAAAAGGCTTGTCACCTGAAAATGAAAAAAAAAACAACGAAAAAAAGCATTATTTTATAAAAAGGGCCCTGTACATTTATATTTGCCCAGGGCACACTCGCGCTAAGAACGGCCCAGATCCAAGTAATTTATTTTTGATTCGGTAATTAATTATTTCTTTGCTAATTGCAAAAAAAAAAAAAAAAAAAAGAACGTGCGTCCAAGAAAAATGTCGTCCTATTCATTGTGTAGTCAATTGTGTTGACGTTTGTGAAGGCGAATCGATTTTGAAAAAGTGGAAGGGTTTGAAACATTTACCGTTAGAAGGTTGGTTTGTTTACCCGTGGAATTCTATGTACGTATTTTTTCTTTTCCTTTTTTTTTCTACTTGAGTAATAGATAAGTATTCTATTATACACTAAAGGTGAGTTACCGCATCTATCATGCGTATACATGTAAAAAAAAATCATTTCCAATAACTTTAGTTAATATAATCTTCAAACCTCCAGAACTCACCCAAACAAAATGAAAAGGTTTGTTGATTTAAAATGTGTTTGTAAATTTCTTAATATCTTGGTAAATATAACATTGGAACCAAAAAATGACCAACATGTCATTTTCTCTCTTACTCACAAGAATTTTTTTAACTAGAATGAGCAAAACCTCCCCTTAATATCAAATTTCTAAAAGTTATGTTCGTTTATGCATGTTTTACGTTTTTTATTACCTTGACCTTGAAATTTGATCTCTACTTTTCAAAATGTAATGGCCTCTTACTTTGAGATATTACAATCCTCATACCAAGTTTGATTGAAATCGATCGTAGCTTTTGCAGTAATCCTGGTCACTAACGAACCAAAACTAACGATGATAGGATTATTTATATATATACAATTATTTTTTTAACCTGATTTTTCTTGGGAATCCTTAGCTGTGCAGCTTTAAACCCCAATTTATCAGATTCAGCTGACAATTTTGTATAAGTTATATTTACAACGCGTTGAAAATGTCCTCCGAGTACCACCGTCGTACAGCAATTATTGATACCCTCCGTGCAGGCCGTACGCACAAAGATATCATCGACTTTCTCAAGTTGTCCTCTGATACCCTGTACAAAGTTGTAAAAGAGATTTGCAAGTTGCAGCCGGAAGACCATATCTCTTTCAGCAATACGGCACATCAGCTCGTACCAGCCATCTGGTACAAAATTAGATTTTGGATAATTTAGAGATGTTGGGGTCTAAGGAAATGTGGCCCCCTAGCTCAACGGACTGCAATCCTTTGGACTTTTTTGTGTGGGGTGTCTTGGAGAGGGAGTCCAACAAGCTTGCTCACAACAATTTGGCTTCTATTATTAAGGCTGTGAACAATATGAATAAAAATCACCTGATCATTGCTTGCAGAATATTTAGTGCCAGGTTGGAGGCCGTGGTTACGCCTGAGGGTGGTGGATTGAACGATTAGGTTTATGGAGGGTCCCTATGTTTGTATATCAATGGATTTGCAAATATTTTTACTAATTAAAAAAAGTAAAAAAGTTTAAGTTCTGGTCTCGAAAATTCTTAATTGTAAAACCACACCCTGTACATATATATATATTTTTTTTTTTTGGGGGGGAAGGGCTTTGTTTTGAAAATTAAATTTTTCGAAAAAAAGTTTTCAATATTAAATATTTTGGAAAAAAATCTAAATTTAATTTCAAATATTTTAGGAAAAAAAAAATCAAATGTTAAACTTTCCAGTAAAAAAGAAAACATTCTTGCCACCCCCTGCAGATGCCCCTAAATTAACAAACAAAAAGGGCAAAAATATTACCTCCGTTCAACTTAACAGATCCTTTTTATAGGGTGCGTGGACAAATCTGCCGCTTTAAAAAAAAAAACTACAAGGTTATTTTATAATATTTATTGGTAAAATAAAAAAAATCTTTATTAGGATATAAAGCAGCTATCTATTCAATGTAGCCGCTGTCTGCGGCCAAAGCCCGCTCAATGTGGCTACGAAACCGAGAACAGGCATCTTGGATCTGCACTGTTTCTATCTCACTGAATTTCTCCTTGATGCACTTGTTGAGAGACTGCTTGGTGTTATGGGAGGAGCTGTTGGTCATGTAGGACCAGACAAAGTAGTCCAACGGGTTCAAATCCGGTGATGAGGGAGGCCAAGAGGAGAAGTGTACGAACGCAAAAGCATTGCTTTTCAACCATTCTTGCGTCCGCTTAGCTTTGTGGGCCAGAGCCGAGTACTTCTACCTGAGGCCTGTCTCGAAGATGTGGGCGGCATGACATTACCCTCACTTGACACGACCCCAAAGACCATGACAATGGCAGGAAACTTGGTTTTCATTTCCCTGGGGACGTCTCTGTTATTTACGGCAATCCAGCGATGGTTCTGGGAGTTGTGGATTTGATCTTGAACAAAATTCTTCTCATCAGAGAAGAACCAGACCATGTTCGGCGACTATAGGTCCTTCAAGATGTTCAGCAGCCTGAATTTTTTGAGCGGCCGCAACCCTTGAGTCTTTTCAGTCAGAAGTTGGGCTGTCTGACGCCTGTAGGACTTACACCTTACGTCCTCTTTCACACAAGCCCTCACACTCCACTCGGCCATGCCCAGGTCCCTCGCCATGGCTCTTATGGAACGCTGGGGGGTCCTCATCGATGATGTCCCTGACCTTGTTGATGAAGATGATGCCCCTGACAATCTTGGTGTTCTTCTCCTCCTTTTCCTTCATGTCAACAACGTCCATCGGGTCTGATGACTCCTCCAGCTGCTTCCTGAGACTTCTGACAGTTCTAACTGGCATTGACAGAAGGCCAGAAAAGTCAAGATTGCTTAATTTCATGTGGTCACTAAGCATAATCTGAATAGCAGCACACCTACGATCTCACTCATTGAACATAATGACTTTTCTTGGGCACTTGAAATGATGCTATCGCTACAAGTGGTAAACAATAACTGAAGCCTATGACCCAAGAAAATTTTTAACAACAAGAACAGACGGATCAAACATCAGCTGGTGGAGTAATGTTATCTTTACAAGGCGGTAGATTTTGTCCACGCACCCTGTATTTGACAGGGAGAGTTTTTGAGTTGTTTTTTTAGTTCTTAGAAATAAATTGCTTGTACACCTATAATTGATGTACTAACCCATTTTAACAATGCTTAGTGCATAAAGGACACCTTTTCTCCTAAATAAATATTTGGAAATAAAACATTCAATGATATCTATGAATGGAGATTTTTGTTTAGAATTCTAAAATTAATTTTTCATTAAAAATAAGTTAAGAAGGCTCTAAAATTTGTAAATTCAGATTTTAAATATAGTATATTCAGACCTTATTCAACACATAAGATGTAAATTAATTCATATGGGAATAGGAAAAATATTTAGAGTTCCATGGGGTCTCCGAAAATTTTTACCAACTAAGAATTGAAATATAAATCTTTGTTTCTATTTTTAGATGAAAATTCCTCGGGAGAAGCAAAATCCAGTTCCGTACAACCTCCATTAAAAAAACCCAGTAATATATTGAATTCTGCAAACATATTTTTTCTTAAATTGTAGTTACACTTCCAGGTAATAATGATGGAGTAAAAAAAGAAAAAATGCGTCCACCAGTCATTGAACGAAAATTAAATTCTAAGAGTTCTGGAATGATGCCGTACTTTACCAGTAAAAAAAAGTAGCTACTGCCCTCAATCATTCATTAAACGAGATAAATTGCTATAAATATATTAACAAAACGAATTGTGTCCCAAAGAAATAAACAATAATAAATTTGAGATTCATAATGTCTTATAAAATCACATAATCCTTCTGAAGAAAATAGTTACCTTATACAGAAAACTTCATATAATACTTTAATTCTGAGATTTACCTGGACTTTACCCACCACCTTGTCTCAGGCAACTTTTTCTACGAAAAAAACAACAACAACAAAGACACACAATCTGTTCATAGTTAGCCAATTCTTCCCAACTATGGAATTATTATGCAACCATTGTTAAGACTTATTAACAGCTTCAACTGAGCATATTCGAATTCAACCAGTCAACGCTTAGATTACAAATTCCGGGGAACAAACAGAAACATCGAGAGACTACATCAAAAATGGTTTGAATTAAAGGTGGTAGTGAAGTAACATACGTATTTGGTCTTAAGTGATTTGACTAGACACACAAATTTTTTTCTCTTCTCCAAAAAAAACACATCATTTTTTTATATTAATTTTATTATAATTTTCGAATTAGTGAAATAATAAATGAAAAAAGGTATTGTTTCAATAAGAATATAAACTCATTTATGTAAAATTTTTATTAATATATAAGACTTTTCCTACTTGTTATCTCCATTCTTGGGAGATTCTTGACCGATTGACTTCAAATTACTGTTTTTTAAACAGTTTTCTTTTAAAACAGTACTTTAAATTGTACTTTTTGCCAATTGATGATATTTGTAACAGAAGATCTTTTTTTCTTCTTTTTTTTTTTTGACTTACAAGGATTGATCCTGGAAGAATTTTAAGTTAAAGTAATATTTGTTTATTTATTTTTTACATATTCAAATATTAGGTTGCTATAAAAGGGTGAAAGGTACGGGCTATACGCAGTATAGTTTCTGTGTTTAAATAATTATTAGCCTTTTTTGAAGAGGAAAGAACCATTTTTGAGGGATAAAATAAATAAATGAATGACATAATATGTGTAGTTCCTTCAAAAAATTGTTATCCGATAATTTTTCTATACCAATTTAAAAATCAGTATGATATACCTATTATATTATTTTACATATTTTCTTAGACTTCTATAACTAAAAACGTAAAATTACGACAATAAATAATTACTACACCATTTTAGCAACTTGTTTGCTTTTATTAATGAATTAAGAGTAATGTAATGACTTGGCAAAAGTGATTTACACTGCGAATGACACTACCTCCAGGAATAGTGGAATTCATAAAGGAGACGCTAAGCTTATATAAAACCAATTAGACATCGTGATATTTTATCAAGTAAGTAGACATCATATACTGAATGCAGCTGTAGGCCCAGTTTGGGAAAAGGTTTTTGGTTCAGTCTCTAGAAAATCCCTGGTTTAAACACTACAAGGAAAATGGAGTAATTGGAATAAAGAACATACAAAAAGCCTCCTAGAAAAAAGAGTAAACTGTTAAAGGAGAGTATAAAATTTTGAAGTCAGATCCATCTCCAAGAGCTCATTATCAAAAAATGGCAGAACTCACTATAATTTCACTTCTCCTCTAGATACTTACTGGAAGAAACCAGGAGCAATTCATCAAGCACAATGGATGGTTATAAATATATAGTCCCAAAAAATGTTTCTATTCATACAAGAAAACTAATATGTAAAAGGAACAATGAAAGAGCTGGAGTGGATAAACAAATTCCTAACTTCGTTTTATAGACCAATGTGGATGACTTCTGCATTTGCACCAGATGTTCTTGTAAATGCTTTTAAATTTTCCCATTCATGTTACTGTTTAGAAAAATTGAAAACAATTTAGCAGAAGAGGTCGTCATCAAGAAGCTACATAATTTGTGGTATTTGACACAGGAATTGGTTATGTTCGTTCTAATCAGCAATGTTTTAGATGATAATCAAAAGAGGAATAAAGGCCTGAAATTATATTATACTAAAAAATCGGACAGTTTAAAAGAAGTAAAACTATATTACAGATTATAGCTGAAAAAACTAAATTAAATAATATTCTTGGTCCAGAATTGCATTTTTTTAGCCATACTGAATATGGGATCAGATTGGCTTCACCAGTCTGTTGCATCATGGTCAGACTATATGAAAGCAAAAAAATATATACATAACAGAGGAATAAAAATGACTATGCGAACATAATATTTAAAAATTTCAAGCAGAGATAGTATCTCCTTCAAGCTGTAAAATGTAATAGGCGATGATGATTTTATTGTTTGAAAAATAATGTTTTTAATAAATAAATCGATAATAAAAATAATTACTTATTTGGGGATTTTTACGTTTTTATTTATAAATTTCTAAAAAAAAAATATGTAAAATAATATTCTGCCTTTCAAATTAGTGTTAGAAAAATCATTTTAAAATAAGAAATTGAGCTAAGTGTAAAAATTTTCGAAAATATTTCCATGTTTATCGCAAAAAATGGCTAAATATAAGATAAAATAACATAGGGAGTTTACAATTTTAGTACTGGGGTCCGCAGTCCGGGAGCGAAACATATAGTACATATGAATTAAGAGTTTTATTAACATCAGCTAAACTTTGTATTATTTTAGGAAAGGAAAATGAATTAAAGCTATAAAAAGCCTTTTACATTTAAAATTGCATTAGTGCAGGGAATATATTGCAATTAAATTTTGTATCATGTTTTTAAAACAATTTATACCAAAAATAGACGATAATTCTCCCTTCAGCTCACTCACTAATTCTCACACCAACGTCCTATTAAGTAATGTACACTAAAAAGAGTACACGAAACTACCGTTTAACCTTTTCAAATTTTTAAAGGTAGTTATTTTCATTACAAACATGCCAAACCTCTTCATCTGACCTAAATCCCTTTGACATTGTAATGTAGGGTATGATTAATCGGGAGGCTATTACAGATGATAGGCTAAGCAAGAGCTTCCTAATGTAATACCTACTGTAGAAGTCGTTTTACATACTAGCTGAATGTCAGTGACGAGACGTCTCCTCCAAGTTATTTAAAACAATTGTAAACAGATAGAAACAGGTATTGGTCAATAGTTGTAGGATAATATTAAATCTGTAAGAATCTACTGTAAGTTATTGTTTGATATTTATTAAGTTTAAAATATAGTAAAGGACAGTTGAAATTATGAAGAGAATGGAGATTTTAAGCCCAGAAAATTTAAGGATAGTATATAGTACAATTTAATTCCCAAAATAAATTCACAAATCTATTTATATACAATGACGGGCTCCATTGTGAAGTCAATCACTCAAACCGACCTCCTCCAGCTTCAACCACAGACTCCTTGTCCATGTTGGGCAATTCCTCGAAAATAGAAACCTGCAAGGAGTGAATAATCTTATAAATATGCTTATTGGACTCTCTCTCTAAGATGCTCCACACATAGTAGTCCAAGGGTTTCAGATCTGGGTGGCTAGAACGAAACATATATTTTGCCCAAAACGTAAAGCTCTTAAAAATATGAGCTTTTCTGCAATCAATCCAGTTCCAAACCCCTAATTTGGACAAAACATACCAATTTTAAATTATTTTAACATTTTCTCGAATCTGTTAACATTAATTTAGGCTCTATAATTC
Organism: Lepeophtheirus salmonis; assembly: GCF_016086655.4. NCBI lineage: Eukaryota > Metazoa > Arthropoda > Copepoda > Siphonostomatoida > Caligidae > Lepeophtheirus > Lepeophtheirus salmonis. The sequence goes on along the minus strand of NC_052139.2, from coordinate 23,448,042 downwards.
TCTTTGGAGCTATTTGCGTCCTGTGGCGTGCAGCCAGCATGGAAATGCACAATAATGTCCCTACGGCGTTTGAATTCCTTTCAGAATTTAGTATCTTTTCTTGAACGATTTTTTTTTAAATATAAACATAGATTTCAAGGTTACCAAGAGATATAAACCTAAACTAGTTCTGGATTTTAAATCCCCACCCTGTACATATTTATATTTACGTGCATGATGAGCAAATATTGTTTTAGGTGGGCATGTCCCCCATAATACCCTTCATATTTAAGGCATTAAATATTCGAGTATCTAAAGTAATGGGACTATAGTTATCATGAGTCCTTAATAATGAATTAAAAGCTGTTGAGGGCTTAAATCCACAATAACACATTCTTTAAATGAAGAGACACATAAGAAGAAGTCGAAACAAGCATACACATGGTTAAATTGAGAAAACTCTAAGAAATACTTGTAGACAGCTTTCTCATTTCTTTTTCTTAAAGAAAAGACTTGAAATATAGGTGAACTATGAATATGAATCTACAAAAAAAGTCATACAAAACTAATGTTATGTAACTTACAAAAGAGGGGGGGGGAGATTTCACTTAAATATATATATATAAGGAGCACAAACTATCAATGCCTCCACTTTGATACACTCTCTTGGGGAAATACAGGGACTTAGGCACCTATTTTTTTATATAGCTTGTTAAAACCTATGTATATGGGGAAAAAATGGAGACGATGGACCATTTCGTTGTCCCAAATAACGGAACCCTCCTTAGAATTCATGCAGGGAGTGACAGCATATCAATGGCTTACACTTTTGTCAGCAAGGATATGCCCATCGTTATACAGACCAAGTTTCCGATCCACGTTATGGTGTTTGGAATGGTTAACTGTGAAGGCCACGTCATGCCTCCTCATTTGTTCCCCCAAGTCCTCAGGTCAACATTGATACGTTGTTGATTGACATAGTTGTCAATGGGAGGCCTTAAATGTAACAGCAGGACTCGGCTCCCTTCCACACCTAAATAAATAAAAAAAAGCTAAAATGGCTTCAAAACAACTTTGGCGACTTCATCTCGCCGGATATGTTTGAGTGGGGTGGGATCTCATGAAAAACCAAATGAACCCCTTGCAGCACCAAAGATGTATTTATCAGTCGGATCAAGAAGGAATTTCAGGATTTGCCAAGGGACCAAGTGATAAAGAGCTATTTACACTTTAGGCCTCACATGATACTGTAATTGAGGCATGAGAGGATTCCATTAAATAAAATATATCATAATGTATGCAGCTTTTTTTTAAATCTGATAACTGGTTGAAGAGAAAATTGTGCTTTAAAAAATCATTTTCATGGCACAGACACCTTGCACACCCTGTATACTCGTAATAAGTCATTAAATTAATGACGAAATGAGCTTTCATTCATTACGTTATGAGCGTTGAGACTGTCACATCTCATCAGCGTGACTCAAGACTCTTTGCTCATCAAATTTATGTTTAAAAAGGTGTATCCATGTTCAAGTGTTTATCTCTTATATTTTATTTTGTGTTGTTGCATTGGTGTCATGTTTGTTCTACCCCTTACATCCAAGCCCTTGCTTTCAAACCCATCAAGTTTGCCGGACAAGTGTCTTTTCTTTCTCCTGTTTTTTTTTTTTTTTTTATCTTTAACACACGTTGGACAGAGTCACATATGGAAAGTGTACATATATATGTGAGTGTACGGTAGGGGAAAACTATCCTTGTGACATGAGGGGAAAATATCATTGCCTAAAAAATAGAAATAAATAAACAAACAATAGTCCTAGAGTTTATCCCTTAGAAGCAAGAAAGAAAACAAGAGCACATTTAGTATGTAAAGTGAGTGAGTGAACAAGGGAGCATTATAGTGAGTGATTTGATCAAAAAACCCCTATTATGTGGCTCAAATGACACAAATCAAGTGGTTCGTCAGTGGTATAATATAAAACATCAATAATAAGACATGAATCATCGTCCTTTGGCCTAAGACTCAAAGGCCGCATTGTCCCTTTAAGATCAACATCGTCATCATTCAAAAAGTAAATAGTACATCAACATGGCAGCTGCCATAGGTATCGCCAAAACAGCCACAGAGATTTTCCTCGGAGTTGGAGAGGTCTCCATTGATAATTTCACATTTAAGCTCTATTACAAATGGACTGTGACCATGTTCATCGTTTCCTCTGTTCTTGTCTCCACCTCCCAGTTCTTCGGAGAGCCTATTCAATGCGAAACGGTACTATGCTTTTGAATTATATGTATGTATTAGATGCTTACTATAGGTGAAGTCATTCCAAATATCTTTTTTCTGTTCACAAGTTTCATATTATCACTTATACAACATAGACGCACATAGAGAGAAATATGTATAATTGACATTTGTATGTGAATAATATGTATGTTTGTAGGAAAAGTGTCAATGAAGGTCTCACAGGCCAATTTGGATGTTTCTATAATTATTTTTTACATTTGCCTTGCCTTTGCTCATTTATCAATCGAACAAATGACTTTCTGGATTAGATAAATAGCAAAAGATTAAAGTCAGAATTAATGATAGCAATATGATAAAATATTAACTATGATTACGTTTTAGATATCTATAACTCACATGAATCCATCCTCGTTCTCACTTCTCTTTATCAAAGACCTTGGACATGCCCTCAAATACACTAATAAATTTCAAATATGGGCATCTTATTTTGAAGCATATAATTAAGTCTATTAACATTCTTCGTAGAAATTAATGTGAGTGAAACGGTTGACGTATAATTTAAATAGAAATATTAATACTACATATTTGAATATTCCATAGGTTGCTTAATACCGTTATGCAATAAAGGATTGTATAATCTCAAAAAAAATTCCAATTACATCTAGTGTTTATAAGGTTAACTCTCTAATTTCAATGGACAGCAATTTATTGTTGAATCATTATCGTTAAATGATACTCAAGATTTCTTCATAGAAATAATAAAATGTTCAATAGATATATTTATCAGCTGTAGAAAAAGTACTGAGACCTGCCTCTTAGTAGTCATTAATATACTCATAATTGATCAGGATGTTGTTGTAAATAAGAAAAATAATTTTATAATATTTTCTACTCTATATCAATGCACATTGATTATGAATCTAGTCACCATCAGTATCGATGACACCCTCCACTACCTCCAGAACCCCTTTTCATAATCCTCCACTGCTGGTTAACGAAGGTCTTCAGGTCATCAATATTTGGGTGGTGGACATTGCAGGTGTTCTTTTCAATCTACCACCAAATGGAGTAGCCCAGTGGATTTAGATCTGGGCTCTGAGGGCGCCAAAGGTTCTTGGACTAGAAGTTCAGGTTGCTACCCATCCACTCTTTCAGAATATTAGCAGTATGAGCCGTAACCCGTTCTGCTGAAATACGTATATTACCTTGTTGGACTTTATCATGGTCTTGGTGATCTATGGACAACATTTTCCTTCAATACCATCAAGTAGTTGTATGTAGGTAACCCTTAACCAGGAGGAAAACTAATTGGAGGCATTTTTTCTACAGTTGATGTAACAGCCCCCAACATCATCCGATGACTGTCCAGATGCTGTTGTCAGCTTTGTCAAAGCATAACAACCAATCATTTGACGGAGTCAACAACAAGCAAAATGATTGGTTGGTATGCTTTGCTTGTTGTAGACGGAGTCAACAGTAATGTCATTTCATCAGAGAAAAAAATTACCCAGTTGCTGTTGTACTTCAGATTACTCAAGAGTTGGAGACATCGCTGAAGACGCGGCTCCTTTTGACGTTGGGACAGGAGTTGCGTCTCAGTTCTTCTAACCGACATTCATATAGCCCTTCGGATGGCCTTGCCCACAGTAGACCGATTCTTCTTCTTGGCGTACTTTGACATTTCCATTGTTGAGTTGAACTTAAAGGTGTCCATGATGTCTTCAGGATTCACTTTAGTGGGTCTTCGACTCTTAGATTTGTCCTTAAGGTTGTTTTTATCGAGCGTATGTACAGGATGTACTGTGTATAGTGCTCCCTGATGTATATAACATACATATTTTTGATATAAGAAATAGTAATGTCAATTAAATCTGATCGGTGTGTATGCAACATCGAGCGTTTGTAGCTAAAGCTAATCTAGGCATCCTGCTAGTGACTGAAGTACTCCTTAGCTTATCAGGCATAATTTCATATTGTTATTTTTTGTTCATTCTGGAGGAGAGAGTATCTATGATCTACACATGTATTGAATAAATTACTGTGAGTACGCTCATGAATAACTGTGAGTAAGACTAAAAATTTATTGGGGAGTTATTTTTTAGGGAAAGTTTGTCTATACGACGACGCTTTAATAGCTCCGAGCAATAACGGGTTCTACCGTTAGTATATTATAAAAATAAATTATACCTACATTTTAGGGCTTAATTTTGCCATTTTCCTTGAACATGTAATCATAATTATTCCTTTTTATCACATGAAGTTGGGAATATATCAATCTTTTATATGTTTTGTTTGATATATTGACACAATCTTTGATGTCCACTGTTTTTCACATGTCAAGTTTACTACATTTTAGGGTAAATTACTTTTAAATATTTACATTCTACCTTTATCATGTTAAACTATTTATTTTTGGATCGATGACCATTTGCGTATTAAGGATTGCATCAGAGTTTGAGCTAAAAAAAAAGAAGAAAAAATATCTGATTTTTCTTTAAAAATCTACTTTTGTATCTCAATTTTATAAAGTATGATTTTAACTTCTTCTGTTTTTCTCTCTCTCTCTTAAATATGAGGTTCGACTTCATTAATATTTTGCAAAGTACATCAAAAATAGGATACTTATATGTCAGGGAAAATTGATTATAATTTCATGGGATATAAGTTATCTGATTGATGAGAATTAACAACGTGTTACATTTAACATTGACTAATGAATGAATAAACTTGAAATACTTTGTAGACCCTTACAAATAACTCTTACTTTGAGTTTGTATGTTTTTTGCCCGTATTTGCCCTTGACAATTGTGCATCGACTGTATGTAAATGTTTGTGTTGTGGAACAGTCTGAAAATACAAGCTCTAGACAGTTTCGATTTTTTATGTATCGAACTTTCTTGGTCCTTTAAAAAAGATGAAGCTGGATCAGTCATATATAAAAAAATCCAAAAATCCGTCTATACCGGTCCCAAATGGGTCATGTTTGGGTCTCATTTTATAATTTAATATAGTAATTTGTGGTTGATAACGTTTTCAGCCGTTGAATGGTGAACATCGGAGCAATAACGTCATGTTAAGTTAAATGTATTAAATAAATCATATAAGATCGCGGGCTGGTCCAACATATTGGTCTATAAATAATCACTTAAGACCAAATGGCAAACCAAGTCGATCTTTGACCGAGTCTTAACACTAGTAAATATATAAAGGTAATGTAGCTGTAAATATTTATGATCGTGCGCGGAAACTTTGTCAAAAACCTTTTGCCAAAAAAAAAAAATGGATAATATTTATGATGATTCATTCCGTAGTACACTATATATTTTGTTAATAACCCATTCTATTCCTTGAGCAATTTGTCTGTTTTTATGTATTAATTTATTGGCCACTTGTCGGATTTTAGTAACAACAGTTCTAATTCATCCTCATATTGAAATGATCAATTATGATTAATTAATGAAAACTTAATTATTGCAATTTGTGGCAAATGATTACTCATTTTATGTTTCAAAATTGGAGTTACAATAATGAGAATCATTATTACATTATATTTCAGCATGAATCATAATCAATTTTTTTTTTTTCGCCAAAATGTTCTAACACAATTTGTAACCTATTTTCAATAGGCCAATATAACCTCCTTTTCCCAAAAACTACTTTTTATTATTTAAAATATATATATATATTTGGCAATATATCTCATTTATACAGTACAGTATTTATACAAAAGTTAAATTTGAGTTTTTCCAGAATAAACCCCTTTCCAATAATCCGATTGGAACAACTTCTACCCATTAAAAATTATTGAATAACTCTCAAATCTGATGACACCAACTTTGGTTCTCCAACACAGTTATCAGTGGAGTTATTTGTATTCAAATTATTTTTCAAATTTCAAATAATGAAAATGAGTTGAAAAAGAAAGCCTTTTTTGTATATTAGAAATTGAAGCAATTAACTTATTTTTTTAAAAGGCAAGAGCTAAATTGCAATTAGTGAAAATTTATACCCTATAATGTCAAACCCTTTTTTAGCAGTATTTTTTTCGACAGTAAACCCACGTTCCTTACTATTACAATGTATGATAGCAACTGACCTTACTTCCAGGATAACTTTAGAATTTAACCCAACCTGCGACTACTTCTACATGCTGATTGTCACGTATTGTGCTGTCATTTTTAAAAATGATTTATTTATTATGAATTAAGAAAATGTGCCATGGAATTTTTAATGACCAAGTAGTCTTTTTCATATAAAAAGTCAACATAATAATATTAATATAAAATGTTAAATTGTCCTCATTACAAAACTACTCAAAATTCTTCATTTTTTTATTGCAACTTGAATCAGTGTTTATACAAGTTGCATCTTGTACACAACATATACACTTAATCATTTATTAGGATATATCAGAAGTGGTGTTGTGCTGGGCCTTATTTATTTAGTTCAGTCCTTAGGGCAGGTTCTTATTTGTCGATTCTTTTATTTTTTCATAAAATGATCGATGATTTATTAAGCCAAATAAGGAATAATTGGAGTTTGAGATGGGACTAAACTGGATCAGAATGCAGTCCTTTTTCTAAATAAGGACCGATACATCACTAATCATAAGTATTAATACATTTTCAAATTTATAGGGGAAAGCAAGATTATGAAGCAACTACTAAGCCCGTAGTTAGTATAATAATATTTATTTTTTGGCCAAAATGTATTTTCATTTTGAGATAAAAAAATTTACAAAATAAAAGAAACGTTATAATCCATTCTAACTACTCAACCCCAAATATTGACCGCTGAAATGCATGTAAGTCAACAATGCATATCGTAGAAGGAAAGACTAAACATATACATATTATGTATGTTTATTGTTCATTGATCAGGGGAAAAAAATGAATAAATAGGCAAAGATTCTTAGGCAGATACTGGGTGTAAACTAGAAATGTTCACAATTTGCATATTGTTCTTGAATGTCTTATAATACAGTTGTAGTAAAAACACATTAATTTTTTTTTTCAAATAGATGGGATTTCAGTGATGTGTATCTCGCGTTTTATAAGTGAGTTACGAGTCCATAAATTATTTTCAGAAACTTAAATCTCAAATAATTTCTTTATACCTGACACAAATATTTACTAATTATAACTAATTAATCCGTAAAAGTTAAATCTCTATTTATAATGTCTAGAATCAAATGATTCAATAGTACTTATATAGTATACAAAATATATTTTTAAAAACTATGTGTTGGAGTGGGTCGTGAAATCTGAGTCGGTAACATTCAGAATAGTATAATCAGAGTGGGGCATTTTATGTACTGACTCTACAGCCCTAGTCGTGAGACCAATGTTCAGGGGACGTTAATGGATTTTGAGCCGCATGTCCATATTTTATCAAACATAGTTAACAACATATTAATGCAGTTATAAAAATTCAACTATGGAACTAAATGTAACTGATCTCTAAGTAACTAATCTCAACGTTTGAGTAAGTAATACTGAACTTGTTTTGCTTCTGTTTTATGTTAGTCGCGCCACTGTTCTTAAAAGGACCTCAAGCATCATGGTGGGCGGATGATTTTCTTCTTTGATAAAGAATTAACGAAATTTATTATTACTTTACGAATAAACAATCTATAATTCATAATCGAATATATGACAGGTGCTTGCACAAAAAAATGAGTCTATATATAGTATATTTTAATAATTGGTGTGGTTTTCTCATTGTTTATTCTCAAATGAGTTGTTGAATCTGAAAGGTTTGAAAGCATTGGTTTACAATATCACTAGAATTATAAAAATTAGTCGCTTACAACCTCAGAACAAGTGTACTGAATATATGTACATACATTTTTTTAAAGATAGTTATATCCATAAAAGCGAGTATTGGCTTTATTCTTAGAAATTGACCAAACTAATTTTCTTTGTTACATTTTGACGTCACGCGTTTTTAACATTCCATAGCGAAAAAAAACATAAGTGGACTCTATTTTAAAAGCACAATAAGGGTTTAAATTTGACATATACGTATTACTTTACAAGCGTTTGTAGAGTCAGTAACTTAAACATACGAAATTTGACATGATATATACATTTGTATTCAATTTCCTTTTCTAAATGAATCACAATAGCTTATATCCTATTTTATCAAATGATCCTTAAGTTATAGAAAAATGGGGAAACAAAAGAACTAGACCATTTGTTTGTCAATGGTTATTTTTAGAAAATGGCTTTAAAAAAATAATTAAATAAATTATTATTCATGGACATAGATAGTGGTGTGTGAGTCCATATTTAACTGGTCCTGCCAAGTCTTAAAATGGGTCCTATCAGTCTTTGGGAGCAGTTCTTTGGACTGTCACTACTAAACGGATTTAAAAAAGAAAATAAATATAGTTGAGTTCCGATTATTTTTAATTTTACAGTATTGAAGCAACCGATTTAAAATCAAGTAAATACACAATTCAGATTAAATTTTACAATGATCATGTCTGGCATACATTATTTAAAACCATTTATGGATAATACAATGTTCTTAAAAATCCTAACCATTCTTCAAAAATAAAAAAGAATAGCATAAATTTACTCTGAAAAATAATTCCTCCCATTCTACGAGTTTTAGTACTCAAAAAGTCCCTGTACAACGAGAATTTATATAACGCGGATTTTCCATCTAAAAAAAACTGAGATAAGCTTGGACTCCTTTTATACCGGTGTAGAAAAAATAATGAAACCTTCTAAAAATACAGTTCAAAATAGGTGTTGTTGATAAAAATATTAAAGTTCCGATAATTTTTTAATAGCCTAGATTCTAAGGCTTTGATTGATGTACATGTTTGAACTATGGATGTACTATTTCTTATATAAAAAATATGAATATTTTATACTTCAGGGAGAACTATATACAGTACATACTCTCGATGCTACATCCCAAAATCCTGCTAAATTTTATCAATATATCTGAATTGTTAATTCTTCGATAAAAAATATGTTCATGGATGTTTTTAATCATCCCAAGATTCATATGTTATTTTTTATTCACTAATTGGCTCTTAAGTTGAATTAGTGTAACTTTTAGAGATATTTTACGATAATTAGCAAGATTTATTGAAAAATTACAGATATTTTACTCCCTTCAGTCATATTGTGTCAACTAACTGAAAGCTTTAATTATATCTCATAATCATAAAAGTAAATTCCCTAATTCCCATGATTACAACAATTTTTTTACAAACATTGATCACGTCGAATTCGTTACGCAACTTTGCTTTAAAGCTTTAAGTAAAACAACAAATAGAGAGATATTTGTATTTAAAAAAATTCATGAAAAATGTGTTAAAATATTTTTAGGGTGATAAATACCTAAATATGAAGAGAGGTCCAATTTATTACAATATAGTCAACTAATGTCAAATTGACTACAATTTGATATAATAGACAATTTTTCATGGTGTACATAATATGTAAATAACTTCAAATAATATTTTTAGAGTTGAGTATTTTTGAATTTACTAACACAAATTAAGTTTTTTGTTAGTTTAGTTTAACCTCATAATTCTGCAGTTTATATTACCATAATCAGGGATCCGAATTGGGAGCTCTTTGGGAATGTTAAAGTAAAACACCGAAATCAACATGGCAGTTTGTAGAATATTTTAGTAATATCGTTTCATTAGACTAGCTACAATCAGCTTTGACGAAGTGCAAGGACATAGCCAATAATCACTCCGATGACGATCCTCCGTTCTACTCCAACAAGGAGTTACGTTTATAAGTAGAGATGTGAGCATTATCTCAATCCTCGTAAATGTAACTCAAAAAGAAAAGTATGTATTTGTAACTTTGAAAGACTACATATCTGCTGAGAGGGGTCACTTTAAAAAACTATTGTGATCCTTGCTTGTTTATACAATTGAACTTTCAAAATAGGAAAAAATAATTATAAGAGCATTAATACCTTGGAGATTACAGTTAATACATACAATATGTCACTTGGATATGTAAAAATAAGAGAAACCTTAAGCTTAATTAATGTGTTCATTAATACAATTTGAAAAATCTTTAGGAGTATCTTAGCTTTCATGCAATTTCATTAGATCAGCAACAATCAGCTGTGACGAGGGGATGGGGAGAAGGAAATAAGTAAGGTCATAGCAAAAATTATTCTGATCTCGATTCTCAATTCTACTTTGTGTCCAACTAAGACTTATAATGATCACTCCGAAGCAAATCCTCAGGGTTACTTACCCTCCGTCCTTCTTAAAATTAATTATTTTATACTTATTTTTATCTCTTAAAATAAAAGAATAATGATGACAGCATTAATTAAATGTTCTAGAAAAGGAAGTTAACTTTTAAGGAATAAAATAATTATGACAACAGATCATGGTAGAAAAATGTACTCCTCAGTTTGCCATCTCTAATTAAACGGGGAAACTAAAAACTATACCCGTTTTTATCACTAGTTATGTACGAGTAGAGTTGTGGAAGTCTTTATTTACTTGGACCTAGTCCAGTGTTAGGATAGTTTCTATGTCTCCTTGGGACATGGTCTTAGGAGTGTCAGTTTTTTTTAACATATATATTTCATTCCAATGTAACCAAGAAAATAAATAAAAATAAGTAAAATAGCTGCAACATTCATGATGGGGTTTGTACTTCCTCATTTGAACTTTTTATACCAGGTATTACGTGAAAATGTAAAAGCTTTCTAATATTGTTGTGTCCATTAAAAGAAAGAATTATTCATTAAAATAGTTTATTGACAACAGTATATCTCATATATTCGTCCATCCATTTTACAGACCATAATAAATTATTGAATTTGCCTCAAAATATTTCTTTCCATAACCGTCTGTTTTCCTTCCTTCCGTGAGTCTAAAAAAGAAAAGTCGACAACCTTTCCAGGAATTTTAAACTCAAATGAATCTTTGTCCTAAATCTTCTAGTATCTATTGTTTTCACACAATCAGTTAAAATATAAAACTGTGTGTCCAGTTTTTCACATTTAAAGGAGCATTACTTTTCTCCTGACAATTTTCCGGTAAAATAATGGCAAAGTAAAAACTTTGTCTTAATATGAACCCCCAGACTTTTTAAAGATGTAAAAATGTTTGAAGTCTTCTCTTGTGCCTCAAGTAGGCACAATACATTTTTTTTATTTATTATTAAACAGGATAAAACTCAGTTCTTAATTTTGAAAAAAAAAAAAATCTTTATTTGATTTGAAATGCAGCTCTTTATTTTGATGGAGCTAAGCTTAGGTGAAAAGATGTTTTCGTTTGTCTGTTAATATTAATATTTAGCTTATTAAGTAATTTATTAACTTGGTATGCAATGTTTTTATGTGGACCCTCATCCTTTAGTCCGACCTGCACGTGATGATCGCTCAGGATGTTGTTCAAAATTACCTACTTTTCTACAACATCCCTTACTGTGCTCCAACGTCATTTTTGCCTCTTCCACCTCCCAGCAGTGCTTGCACCCTTAGGAAAATAGGGAGATAAGATTTTCAGTCTTTCCACTCATGCATAAGTTCCATCAAAAGTATATAATATCAACGTCCTTCAATTTCATAAGGATAGTAAATTTTTTAAACCGAAAGAAGTAGCTTAAAATCAGGCGTGTTTCTTAAATGGGTCATCCATGAAACTTTTTTTTTGAAAATACTGACTAGCATTTTTTCCAAAAAATTGGGCATAATGTTCTCTGACGACAACTTCAACCCCAGCCCCCATACTCCTTCGTACTTCTATATGTTCAATAATTTCTGTGGGAGACAAAAAATTTATAATGTACTGAAATCTTTCCTGATACTTGAAATTCCCTTCCAGTCACCCGTCTGCTAATATTCGAGCATAAATATAAATTCCACCAATTACCCGTTAGGTGAAGCTGATGTTGGATTATTATTGCATGTTTAAATTTGTCAATGTTATTCCCAAATGCTTTAGGGAGTCTACAACAGCACAACCTACTATTATTTAAAATAAAATAAAAACTTGTGATCCAATATTAAAAATCATTGTCTTCTTCTCCCTGTGATTTTCAAAAAAGTCAAAATAATAACTCCACAACAAATCTTCAGTCTTTTATGGGGGCACCAAAATGTTCCATCTGTTTTTGTATATATCAATGATAGCTTCTATGTAGTAGCAAATAAAGTGCAATCCTAAGGAACTAAATGATAATGACAACAGCTTAAGAAAAATAAAATAACCAATAGAGTTTCATAACTTTAAAAAAAAATGGCGATCTAATAATTCACGAAAAATACATTTCCAATACAAACTACAAAGGTTTGTACATATTTCCCCATAGAATGTACATTCCAACAATTTTCAAAATGCCTATTTTATATAAATATCTAAAGGCTAAGAAAAAATAATCTATTTTTTTCTTACAATGAGAAGGATTTTTTTTACAACAAGATCGACTTAGTTTCAGTATGTTTTTCAGGAAAAAAATACGTTATATTCTCATAAATACAAAATTTTATGACCCTACGGTTCATATATATAACGTTTTGGGAGTTAAAGAATGAACATACTCTTTAAATAATATACCCTTGTTATACAAAACTATTTGGAGAACGTGAATATTCAAAGTTATATTTGAGCTGTTTTGTTTCTTTCTAGCTGATGCCGGGGGAAAACATTTAATACTCGTATTAAATAACTAATAAAGAAACAAAAAAAAATCTATATATATAGCTAATTGTACATTTATTTTTATGCGTCAACATAAAAACAATTTTAAGAAAAATATAAAAAAAGTAAAAATTATTTTTTTCTTAAATTTATATATATATATATATATGAAAGAACTTCTCTCCCATACATCACGTCATGGGATCGGCTCCAAGACTACCCTTGTCACAGGAAGAATTTGAAGTTAGTCTTTACTACAAGAACTTATTTCAATGAACACACGATGTACAAATTTCATTTACAGAGTACATCAGAGATATTAGCCAAACTCTAGACGTCGACTCTGATCTTAGCTTTAACAACTGAACTTTGGCTCGTTGGTATGAGGTCTGTGCCAACGAACCAAAGTCATAATCCCCTGATCTAGGAAAATTACAGGCCCAGAAGTCTACTCAATATATTCATAAACTTTGTTGCAGAAGTAGACTTGTCTTTACAAGGTTTAACTTAGTCTCTCTTTCATGAGACGAAAGGCCACAAAGTTTCATCACCTCTGTTTTGAACTTTTTGTAGGAGCTGCTATAGATCTTTAAGTCATCAAAACATTATTTCAACAATATGATACTGACTAAGTACCATCTGAAAGTGATCATTCAGTTAATTTAAGACGGAAAATCCCAAGAGCCATTTACAAGCTCATTAAAGCTAGCAAATTCGCTAAGGGTCTGTTGAGATGAAAAAGAACGGAAAATGTCATGGCTTATTACTACAAAATGGGGAAACTACGATGCACGGGTTTGTAAAGAAGGACCTGAAGGTAATTTTTTAAAAAACATTGCCACCAAATACTTTCTGAGTCACAATTTAAAAAAAAGGTAGGATTGAGCTCATTATCTGTTAAAAAAATAAAAACCGACACGCTGCCAATCCTTGTTTTCACTGACGAGACTGATAGCAAAGTAGACATCGCTTTCAAAGAAATGTGCAAGAATCTTGAGAGCATAATGCTTCGCTAGTTATGCAGTGAGACCAAATCTGTTATGAAGTAGTTCTAGACATTGTCCAGGACTTTTCTTGCTTCTGACGGCAACTGTGACCGCTGGAGCTGGCCATTTTTAATGAAATGTTTGGATATACAGGGAAATAAATTAAAATTATATGTACGAAGTTTAACTCTCATAATATGAAAAACAAAATAGGTATGAAAGTTTTTCTGGATTCCCCTAGTGTTTCTAGAGCAGCCTGTATATTATTAAGTTAGTCTTTTAGTCGACGCCTAGTTGCCCCAAGTAGTGCCGGCTACTACATATGGTAAGGTTCAAAATAAATTTATCCTTCCTTTTCTCAAAATTTAGTGATGGGACGCCAAAAAAAAAAAAAATCTTCCGATTCTAGTAAAAATTTCTAAATTTCTGATGCGATTCCACAGGTTTTATATATATATATATATTTTTTTTTTTTTTTTGAAAAAAAAGAAAAAAATCTAATAGTTGAGACTTCAAATATAAAGGTTTTGTAAAAAAATCAAATATACAATTAAATATTATTAATTTTTTTCAAGAATCTAGAATTATTCACAAAAAAAAAAAAAAAAAATCTTTAGGGAATTTTTAAAAAACCCATAGTTATTTTCAAAAGATTAAATTATTTGGAGAAAAATTTCCAAAATCCACAACTGTTTACAAAAAAAAAAAAATTTTTAAATCCTGAATTTGGGAGGAGGGTATATTTTTTTTTTTTTTCATATTCTAGAAAAGTAATAAATAGTTAAATACTGGTTATAAGTAAGAATCAGAATCGCTAATTAAAAATTATTTTCTGGATGACGATCCCTATTCTGATTCCAAAGAAAACAGCCAATTATCCAATTTGCTATTTCGATTAATCGTCCCATCACTACTCAAAATTTTACTTAATAATATGTACACTTCCAAAGTAATGACGTTATTTCCTTAGTTAGAAGTATAAACGAGAGATAAAGAAAGATAGAGAGAGAAAGAGACAAGGTAGAAAAAATATTTTACCTACCTTGAGTCGTATTTATTAATATACGTTACGTAATTCAAACTTCCTGTTACCATCTTCTATTTGCATTTTACTGTATGGAATATCAACAAGTCATGCCTCTTTATGAAGGATGAATGTAGGATGTTTTACAACCAGGGCTATTAAAATATTCTATTGGTAATTGATGGTTTATACACATAAATATGTGTAGGTATACTTTCCACAACAATGCGTGGGAATCCATTTGAAAGGCAAGATCCAAACGTTATTCTCTTTTTTTTAAAGGTATAAATATGTACAAAGATTTAAAGTTAAACTTTACCATTGGATTTGATTTCCCTATTCATCATGAAAAAAGGTGGCATGATTCCATTTGAGGGAAATATTTATTCATTAGTATGAAATATGTAATATGAACAAGTTACTATTATGTACATACGACTTTTCTAATTTGCAGTCACAATATACATCTTTTTATGTATAGGACAACATTCATTATCCGTTAATTTGGGTCAATTTAAGTGCTAATATTGCAATAATTACTACTTCAAGGCTGTTGATATTAACAAAGCGCATTGTAGTAAAATATTTAGGCACTTTGAGATATCAAAACAACATTTAAGCGTTATTATATAATTTAAATGAGGCCTGTCAACATAAAAACAATCTTGTGGAAAATTAAAAAAAGAGAGAGAAAATCCCAATTGATTTATTTACTTCATATATACCGGGACGTCAGAAAGTATTGGAGAATAAATTTAATTGCGTTTGGAGATGTTTTGGTTAATTTTATGCCAAAGCTGCATTAACAAAAACAACCGCTGACTGTTTACCTTTAGAACACCATATTTACCAAATATCTAGGATAAATATTAACAAAAATGGAGCAAAAAAGGTAAGAAGTAAATTTTTTAGTCTGGGCAAGATTTAGCAATTCTGATATTGTAAAGACCCTTAAAGAATAGAGACTCACTCACTGGAGGAACAAGGTTAATGTCAACAATGTTTAGAACATCAATGATAGTTATAGACGTGGAAGGCCGATCAAATTAAAGTCTGAAACGGCAAACAAAAAAAGCTTTTTTGAAAAATCCTAAGATGACTATGACGGACTTGGAGAAGAAGTGGTCTGTGACCCGTTTAACGGTGTCCCATGCGGTAAAAGAAAGCTGGTGGAAAGTTTTTCAGTCATATTAAACGACCTTTGCCCAATCAACAACATCAGCAATTACGATTGGATCAGTGCAAAAAGCTTTACAATTATCTGACGTGTCACAGAAAACGAATTTTGTTCTCCTCGAAAGAGAAGACATTTACAATTGATACCGTGTAGTATCCACTACCAAACATCCGGCCTTATTAAGGTTTTAGCATTGTTTTATCTTAAAGTCCCAAAATGAAGTCAATTTGGTTCCTCGTTGGATACAGATTGACAAGCAAGAATTACTTGATGATTTTGGAAACAAAAGTTCTTCCCTAGGTTCGCAAGATGACAAAGTAATCAGAGAAAGCCGACTAGAGCTTTCAGCTGGGCGTAGCTCCTGCAAATACGGCAAAAATCGTACAGAATATGAGGATCAAAAAAATGAAATTCTAGCCCAACGACTTCTGGCCACTGTAGAACCCCGACCTGAATCCCCTTGATTAAAGGAACTGGTAGCATTTTGAAAACATCAAAGCAGTATTGAGTCCCAATAGTAATTGGTTGAGAAAGAGTGGCTATCAGTCTCGAATCACTTAGTTATGAACGTGCGCAAAGCGTTCTTGGGGCGTGTGGAATGGGTGATTGAGGCTGAAAGTGCTCAAATTCATAAATAATGTTATATAATGAGTAATGAACAAGTTCCAATTTAAATGAAATTCTCGAAAATTTCATTTAAAGCTGCTATGTGTAATTAATTATTCAACTTTCATTCATGACTTAAGATAGTCCAGAATTTTAGCTATATTTAAGAATCCTTATTTGATTTTATAGACTTATATTAGTACCGATATATCCCCTTTCAACTATTCTTGAGAATCAGTTCCGCAATAAATTATCTTTTTTCATTCAGGCTTACCTGATTTTTTTTAGAGTGATAACTCTGTCCAGACCTCAGCCTCCCACGTTGGAACAATATTTTTCGATTTTTTTTTTTTTGCGGCTTCATATATATATTCATATACTAAATTTCTTTTCTTTTCTATATCAACCAACCATCACTGATATTTGTATTATATGAAACAAAGATTTTAGAATTATTATAAATATCTGGAAAACCATGACAATTTAATTAAGTGAACTTCTGTGTTAGAACTATAGGAAGATAATGAGAATCAAAGGATTTTACTATTAACTTGACTATCCATCTCAGAGGATGCTTGAACTTGGAGTTCCATATTCCAGGAGGGATGACAAATACTCTAACATATGTCTGATTAAAAATTGTAAGCCTTTATTGTATCGTGTTCACAATTTGAAAACGTATATGACGTCATAAACAATTTATATGTAAAATTGGTCCGTACCAAATTTTAAATATGAGCAATCTCTTTGGGACTAGACCAAATTGTTCTTTTTGACCAATCCTGTCCGATGCTTTCCTTTGGACCTGTCTGAGCAAAAAATTTTCTTCAGACTGATCTAAAACGAATTTTACCATCAGAACAAGCTTTAAACTTTTTGAAAGGACCTAACTAGTTTGGCACGTCAAAAATTATAACGATCTCCGACCGATCTACAGGTTTCTAGGCATAAACCATTCACGACTTTCAAATATAAATTATATCAATTTCTAAAGTGCAAATAAAAAAAAATTAAATGTTTAATAATTATACTGATAGAAATTGACAATAATTTGTCCAAAAACACAAATCCAAGTCACCCTCAATTTTGAGGGAAAAAAATTAGAAGCCTCCTTTTGTAACGACGTACCAATTATCTTTAACTGCATTTGAATTGCCTTAACCAGCTTTTTGTTGGATACTTTTACTAAAAAAAACTATTATATTGTCATAAATCGAATCCGACTTGACCCAAGCTGTAAAACTTTTTACTTAGTTTTCAGATCCACAACACATATATTCCCGATCAAACACAAATTTACGTCAATTTATATCATAAAATTATACTTATTTAATCATTGGATACGTCGCAAATTAGACTTAAATTAACCGAAATTGATC